>NC_048235.1:8680629-8867009 GCF_002007445.2 Ailuropoda melanoleuca | reverse complement strand
AAAAAAAAATATCTCTCAACTGTCTGTAAACTGTCTTATGAACAATAGAAACTCATGGTTCTTTCCAGCATAATGAAATAGAAATGTATTTGTTCATGTAACATCTGCTGCTGTCAATTTACATAAATTTCTTTTACCCATACCTGGTCAGCTCTCTGTTTTCATTTTGGTCAAACCTCTGATGATAGATGGTGCTCTGTGGTGGGCCTGATGTATGAGGGGCAGGGATATCAGAAGCAGAATCTGCATGGGTTCTAGAAATTGCACAACCTAATTGGCTAAACTGCGTTTACTACATGCATGTTACTTTAGGGATCCAATCTACCCTCTCCTGTGAGCTGCTTGGTGGAATTATCATTCAGGGGAACTGAATGCTATGAGAAGATAGTTCTACAATGGGGTCACCTGACTGAAAATGCATTCAGATTATTTCTTCCTCTGTTCCAGTTGGTTGGTTTGCTCGGTTCACTGCTTTCTAAGTCTGCTTAGAGAAAGAAAGAAAAAAGCATTTTCTGAATGTAATTAAGGCCATATCTGATGGCTTTGAATATTAAAAAAATACCCATTTCAGATCATTTTAAACTTTTTTTTAAAAATTATTAATTTAGCCACTCTGATTTAAAAACAGCTCCGCAAGTCATTTCACTAACAGGCTGGATCGTAAATTTGTTTCTAATGTCTTTATGACCCCAGAAAGCAGAGATGAATTGAGCTGGCTTAATTGGCTGAAACACCGTTGAAATGTAATGTGGGTGATTTAATCAGCCTATGGCGCTAATGGAGTTAAGGACTTTGTCCACTAGGAAACTGTATGAACTTTCACTGAGTTTCCAAGTGCCTGCTTATTGCTACATAGAAGGTGCTTTCTTTTGTAGTTTGCATGTGGCTTGTATGGTAGGCTAAAGGGCAGAAAAAAGTTTAGAACATATATTTTAAAAATGGAACAGTGGCAGGTTTTTAATCAACACTGTAATTTGGGGGAAAGAATTGAATTGCATCTTACACACTGTTGTAGAATACTTCTGAGCCAGCCTATTTCACCTGTCCCCAAGCCACCTGTTGGCATTAACCGCACGGAGCCTACTTAGTACCAATTTTTGTAAATCATAATTCAGACTATTCATCGACCAGTGTGAAAGGGGAAAAGGCCAACATTGTAAAAAGTAAAAAGAAGTATCATTAATTGCCTATCCTATCTAAATGTGGGGCACGGTGTTCTCACTCTCAGGGAGCGATACTGCATCCCTAAATCCAGCTTGCCTCTGGTCACACTCTGCAGATTCATGTCCCTTCTCTTAACACCTCCTTTCTGCGTCTTCTTGGGCAAATTATTTAACCTGGTAATATCACTGGATCGTTGCTGGGTTCCACAGCATCATCTAAACACCAAGGTGTGTATTGCAGCTGCTCTACTGACCTCTTACTACTTCCAAAACCATCACATTCTAGAATCCCACTACTCCTGCTCTAGGCCGTTCATCTCCTCCAAGGCTGGTACATTAAGAATAGTGACTTACCTTCTTGGAGGTTCTTTTCTTCCTAAAATCCATTTGGGGAAATTGATGCATAATCTCCTTTAGTAATTAGAGGTGTATAATAATTTAAACCAGGGGCGCCTGGGTGGCACAGCGGTTAAGCGTCTGCCTTCGACTCAGGGCGTGATCCCGGCGTTATGGGATAGAGCCCCACATCAGGCTCCTCCGCTTTGAGCCTGCATCTTCCTCTCCCACTCCCCCTGCTTGTGTTCCCTCTCTCGCTGGCTGTCTCTATCTCTATCGAATAAATAAATAAAATCTTAAAAAAAATAATTTAAACCAAAATAATATAAACCAAATATATATATATATATATATATGCCAATATAATATAAACCAAATATATGTATATGTACTCCAAAAATATAAATTTTTTTTTCCTGGCCAGCACAGCAGACCAGTACAAATTTATCTATCTCTGGTTTACTGTATATGTTAAGCCAAATACTCACGAATGGATCGCTTTTCCTTCATGATGGGAGGCAATCATAACTATGTATCATAGAAAAGTTTCCACACAGACCATGCTTTACCTTTTTTGTGTCCTATAAATTTTGGTAACTATAAACATATTTTAAATAAATATCTTACATACCCATGATAAATTATTTTTACATTAGAGCATGGATAAAATCTAGAAAATTATAATTGTCAAACAGAAAATAACTTAATTATCATTCTTTATAAATTATGGCTATTTTCGAGAACTACGAAAATATGATTTTCTTCAATGAAGAGAGCTGCCACATTCTGGCTGACATAGCAATAGCAAAATCTGCTCATTTCATCCTGCTGCCTGTGTCTGGGTGAAGATTCAGCAAACAAGTACTGTGCTGACTTGACACCTGCTCCAGGCACTGGACGGTGGCACATCTTACATCCTTAAACACAGATTTACTGGAATTCCTAGTATGGTTCATGTGATGCATTTCACATCCCTGAACTCACTTTTTTTTTTTTTTTTGAAATTAAGGCCCCTGTTCCAACCCAGAATCACAAACACATTCTCATTCCCAAAACGTGGGATAGGTAAGCTTTAAAAACTAAAAAAAAAAAAAAAAAAAAAAAAAAAAAAGAAACAATTTTAGATACTCAGACTTGAGTTAGTGAGTTTTAAAACGTCAGTTATACACATCCTTTTCCTCTTCTTCTGTATATAATTGCATTGTTTGGGAACTTAGGTGTTAGCCTGGGATGGGAGAGATGATTAGATACAAATGCAGTTAAATTTGCTGGGGCAATATGATTGTGCCTGCAAACAGGGTAGGTGATCCAAGAGGCAAACTTACAGGACGATGGTTGAAAATTGCAGAAAATTTTTTTTTAAATATAGGTAAATTTTAGATTACTATGTTTGTGGTAAGGCAGAGACTAAAGAAAATGGGAAGAGGCAGCTTAAGCCAAGTAAACTGTAACACCATGCCACTCATAAAGCCTGGAATTGGCTTTTTTCCTCCCATTGTTCTTTCCATCATATAGATGATTAGTCACTTTTTTTTTCTTTTTAGCCAATAAGATTTTTAAACTGTTATCATTCTTCTGGTATATAAAGCAATTTTATGAATGTCACTTTTGAAATATAACTGATAACATTTACTGAGAATCAAGAATTTATTTTATGCCAGAAATGTTGCTAAGTATTTGAGTGTATTTGCTCACTGAATCTTTACAACTCCATAACTTAACTACTATTATAATTCTCATTTTATAGATGAGGTAATGTGGACTTTAAGAAATTAATTGACTTGGAAACATCACAGAGTCAATAATAGCAAAACTAGGACTCAGATCCAATAATGTAGTTTTTTTTTAATGTTCACATGTTTAATAATCATGTAGACTCCTATCTATACATTTTCAGTGGAAGAGAGACTTGGTTTTGGTGTTCTCCAGATAGTAAGTATACAAATACTCAAGAATAGAATATTTGTATGCTTCTGAAAATATTTCATTTTCATTACTCACTTTAGTCAATATAGATGTAGATACAGCATTTGATTTTATGTATATTGGCTACAGTTATTCATGAAAGATGATAGCTTAATCCAATCAGCAAATATCATTTACAGTAGTGAATTAGATCCTGCTTTTCATTAACAAAATGAGTATCATTAACATCCAGATTAAAAGTTAATTTGGTATTTTTTCATGTTAAAATGATATTTTTAAATGATGAAATAGCTTGTAGAACATATACGTATTTGTGCCAATAAAATATTACAATGGAACAGGACACAGTTTCCCAAAAAGATTAATTTGGGAAGACAGTTTTCTTTTTTTTTCTTAAAAATTGGCCAATCATTCTTTTCTAATAGATTTGTACATATTTTTTTCAAATTAGTTGATGTTTGGTGTAATTTTGTTGATGCTACAGGCACTGAACACCTGTATTTCCATGCAGAAATGTAGATCTTATTCTTATCTACAGAAATCAAGAACATTACCTTCATAATGATTCCAAAAGAAATTACTCTGAGTACTAACATAGATTTTAAAGCAGGTTCAGTTTAACTCACTTCAACAAACATTATTAAAGACCAGCAAACATTATTAAAAACATTATTAACATTACAACGTTATAAATACTGCACAGCTCTGGAAAAATCCATAATTACTCATCAAACTGGGAAATCATACTGTTTTCTTCTTTAAAAAATATTGTTAGTGAATTTGTAGATTGAACAAACTACAGTGTGTCTGAATTCCACACCCAGCTTGGATTTTAATTTGCAATGTAGCTTTTGACAAATAATTTAGCTTCAGTTCCTTAGTCTCATCATGTGACCTCTAAGGTCATTTCTAATTAAAGAAAATAAAAATGTGGTAACATTGTAAAATAATTGGTGAGAAGATACTTCCCCAAAGAGTTATTAATGTGATAGCTATTCAGTTATATTTAATGCAAATCTTAAAACCAGTACAGTAAGATTATATACCATATTTTGCAAAAGCGTCTAAAAACACTTGAAACTACAGAAGTAAACGCTAAGTTTGATTACTACATTTTTTCCTGTAAATAAAATGCTTCCTTTTGTCAGCTCAGTTCATATTTAGTGAAATTAGATAATTATGATGCTCTTTTCAAATTAATCTTCATTGATTTTTATAGGAAAAAATTGACAAAAATAGTGATCTTGACACTAACTTGATTCCTTTCTTAATTAAGTTCATTTTTATACTGATGCAATGTATATTTGAAATATAATTAACACAAGATACTAACTACCCTGTGTTCATTGGATTACGTACTGATTTATTAAAATTGAGTGATACAAAATGAAGTTAACACTTTTTAAAAAAGCTTTTATCTTTACTTCCCACTCCAAATTACATGTAAATTAAGAGTAGAGTGTTTAGAACATTTAAATTAGGTTTACAGATACTTTGAAGGAAGTACATTTATTTTTCAGAAAGCACATTAAACTTCACTCAAGGAAATGACCAAGGCGGCAGAGTAACATTTCCCAATACATGTGATTCAGAAGTTTGCAGGAGAAGCATCCATCTCTGAATATAGCTGGTCTTCAGGATGTACTTTTTCCCATACTTCCACTAGTGTTTTTTAGCACATGCATATTTTACTATTTGCTTATTGTCAGTGACTCATTTAGAATTAAAAAGAGCCACATACTTTGATTTTCCATTAAACGAACAATACTCTTTTTTTTTTCCTTCCCTCCTTTTTTCAAAGGACTTAATAGGTTTTGCTTCTATTTTCTATTCTTAGAAACTAATTCAAGGTTAGGAGAAAATTTCAATAATACTAAGTGTAAAAATAAAATTCAAGGTATTTATAATCCTCATTCCAAGGATAAAATATACTTATTACTTCCATATTTTTTGTGGTTAATTATCTATTCTGCTTGTATTAAAAGATTACATAAGAATTTTTACATTTTCTTGACATTCTTACAGACACAATTTAAGAACTGCATGAGTCCTTAAAAAGATACAATATAAGTTACACAGGAATTCAATTCTTTTGGACTTTTACATTATTTTTAGTTGTTTAAAACTGTTAATGTACAAATGATGAACATCTTTTTGCGCAAATGTGGGGTTTTTTAATGTTCACAGTTATTCTTTAAGGATATAGTTCTAGAAATAAAATTACAAGGTCATAAATATGATTTTTAAAAATAAATCATATATAGCTGTCAAATTTGCTGTTAAAAAGAGCCCTCACTAGCCTGTGAGGATGCCTCTCTAACAATACCTTTATCATTTTAAAGATATTGCCTATTTTCATTCATAAACTATGGAATTTCCTTGTTTTCATTGGATTTCTATGATTACCTGCTAACTCAACCTTCAGTATTCACACATAATAAAGTATTAACCTTTCATTGTATATGTTACAAACACTGGCTTGTCATATTTTTCTTGTCATTTACATATAGAGTAAAACTTTTTTAATGCTTATATAGTAAAGTAAATAGGTCTTGTTTGTTCAGTCATTGAGTACATGCTTAGTAAGTTATCACCAATCTGGTAGTAAAATACTTCCCAAATTTCCTTTCATTTCAATATTCTATCACTCACCCTCAATTATCTAAAAGGCTGTTAATGTTAAAGTTATTCAAAATAAATGAGGATATTCTAAAGACCACAACAGCGTAGAACAGTCCCCTGAAAGCTGTGACCACCAAGACAGCATGGTACTGGCACAAAAACAGACACATAGACCAATGGAACAGAATAGAGAACCCAGAAAGACCCTCGGCTCTTTGGGCAACTAATCTTTGACAAAGCAGGGAAAACACATCCAGTGGAAAAAAAGATAGTCTCTTCAGTAAATGGTGCTGGGAAAATTGGACAGCTATATACAGAAGAATGAAACTTGACCACTCTCTCACACCATACACAAAAATAAACTCCAAATGGATGAAAGACCTCGATGTGAGACAGAAATCCATCAAAATCATAGAGGAGAACATAGGCTATAACTTCTTCAACATTGGCCACAGCAACTTCTTTCATGGCACATCTCCAAAGGCAAGGGAAACAAAAGCAAAAATGAACTTTTGGGACTTCATCAAGATAAAAAGTTTCTGCACAGCAAAGGAAATAGTCAACAAAATGAATAGGCAACCCACGGAATGGGAGAAGATATTTGCAAATGACACTACAGATAAAAGGCTGGTATCCAAGATCTATAAAGAACTTCTCAAGCTCAATACTCAAGAAACAAATAATCAAATCAAAAAATGGGCAGAAGATATGAACAGACACTTTTCCAATGAAGACATACAATTGGCTAACAGACACACGAAAAAGTGTTCAACATCATTAGCCATCAGGGAAATTCAAATCAAAACCACATTGAGATACCACCTTACACCAGTTAGAATGGCAAAAATTGACAAGGCAAGAAACAAAAAATGTTGGAGAGGATTTGGAGAAAGGGGAACCCTCTTACTCTATTGGTGGGAATGCAAGTTGGTACAACCGCTTTGGGAAACAGTGTGGAGGTCCCTCAAAAAGTTAAAAATAGAGCTACTGTATGACCCAGCAATTGCACTACTGGATATTTACCCCAAAGATACAGATGTAGTGAAGAGAAGGGCCATATGCACCCCAATGTTCATAGCAGCATTGTCCACAATAGCCAAACTGTGGAAGGAGCCGAGATGCCCTTCAACAGATGACTGGATTAAG
The DNA here is from genome assembly GCF_002007445.2 of Ailuropoda melanoleuca. Lineage (NCBI taxonomy): Eukaryota > Metazoa > Chordata > Mammalia > Carnivora > Ursidae > Ailuropoda > Ailuropoda melanoleuca. The sequence continues at coordinate 8,859,816 of NC_048235.1, read as the reverse complement.
AAGTTGTGGTCCATATATACAATGGACTATTACTCAGCTATCAAAGAGAACAATTTCTCAACATTTGCTGCAACATGGACAGCACTGGAGGAGATAATGCTAAGTGAAATAAGTCAAGCAGAGAAAGACAATTATCATAGGGTTTCATTCATTTGTGGAACATAAGGAATAGCAGGGAGATCGGTAGGAGAAGGAAGGGAAAAATGAAAGGGGGGAGTAAACAGAGGGGGAAATGAACCAGGAGAGACTATGGATCCGGGAAACAATCTGAGGCTTTTAGAACGGAGAGGATGGGGAGATGGGCTAACCCGGTGATGGGTATTAAGGAGGGCACGTATTGCATGGAGCACTGGGTATTGTACGCAATCAGTGAATCATGGAACACTACCTCAAAAACTAATGATGTGATATATGGTCACTAACATATCATAAAAAAAAAAAAGAACAGTCCCCTGATATAAAACTTAAGAGCACTTTACAGTTGTTTCATATCAAATCAACCATGTAAAATGTGTCAAGCAGGATAATCTAGATCATGCTCTAGTAACAAAGACCCATCAATTTTTAATGATTTAAAACAACATGGGCTCACTTCTCATTCATGCTCTATGTGCCTCTCAGATTTCTGGAAGCATATTTTTCCATAATGTCTTCATTCATGAACTTCAGCTGAAGAGCAACCATCATTGGGACAGCTGCAGAAGGAAAAAGGAAGCACAGTGGAGGGAAAGAAAATATAAGGAATGCACAAAGGTTATTAAAACTTGCATTTGAAATAGACATATGCCAATTCTTTTCATTTTAATATACAACTTAAGTGGCCTCATTCGACTTTAAAGTGGTAGGGAAGGTCATCTGTGGCTGGAGGGGAACTGGGACATTAGTGGAGCACTAATGATGACTACAGTCTAACTTTCTTGTCACTAAATATTCAGCATATTCTCTCCCCTGTATGCCACATCTGCTCACCCCGTGACAGATGATACTCAAAGTCCATTAGTCACCGGGTCCACCTACAAGTTCAAGAGCTTGAGTAATGACTAATATTTTCATCATCTACTCATCATGTGTCTAGCTTCCATCTAAAAATCTATGAGCTAAAAAAGAAAAATCAGATGCCATATACACCCAATATAAAATGGCAGAACTGGGGGCAGGTGCAGCCACGGTAAACACTCACACTAAAGAAGATACAGCATAAGAGATCATAACGGTTCTGGATCCCACTGGGCGTCATCAAGGTCAGAGACCATGCCGGCAGTCTGTAATTACAGTCTCTGTTCCCTGACTCTCTCTGTACCAGAAGATACTTCATTTTTCATTATTCTCCTTGTCTGTATGTTATGGACATTAGACTGTATTTTCTTCCTTGAAGTAATGAGTTTTCTCAGACTACTTCATTATCATTGAAAGCTGGAAGTTCAAAATCTTAGACATTCTTAGTTATGGCTTGTAGGTTATGTATTTAATTTCTTTGGGCAAATCAATTAAAACTTACTTGGCTTCTGATCTATTTTATTTCTGTTGACCTCCATGAGCTAACAGCTACATCCACAGCTATTTCTAGACAGTTTTTAGATTTGTTACATGCATTGCTTTCTTCTTCCTATGTCTTTTATCACAAATTAATTGTAGATTCCTTGACTTTAAAAGACTTAGATTTAAGAGTCCCATATTGAGCCTTTCTCTGAGCCACTCTTTAAATACAAAGGATTTACTGGGTGCCACAAACATAGATGTTTCTGCCTTGAGGCGTCTTAATTTATTTAGATATTTTAACAATGGTTCAGATGACTATTGCATCGATTTACTATTTACCACAAGGTTGGGTTTTAATTGGCCTTAACTCTCAAGTACCTTTTCAGTTTTATCATTTATCATTTGGGTGATTGAGGAACATTTGCCACTTCTAACCCTACAAGTCCCTACATTTCTGCACTTTATTCTCTTTCATCCTGCTGTTAAACTCTACTCTCCTTGCTTGGATTGCTTCTTTTTATACTGTATTTTCCAAATGCAAGCCTACCAATGAAAACACAAAATTAACACCCTACTTTGCAATCGCTTTCCCTAGAACTATGGATTCTTTTTTTTTTTTTTAAGATTTTATTTATTTATTTGTCAGAGATAGAGACAGCCAGCGAGAGAGGGAACACAAGTAGGGGGAGTGGGAACACAAGTAGGGGGAGTGGGAGAGGTGAAGCAGGCTCACAGCTGAGGAGCCTGATGTGGGACTCGATCCCATAACGCCGGGATCATGCCCTGAGCCGAAGGCAGACGCTTAACTGCTGTGCCACCCAGGTGCCCCTAGAACTATGGATTCTTTAGACATGTGGTTACCTTCCCAAGTTGAGGGAGGCAACGGTTTTCCAAATCCTCGGCTACTCTACATGATGGATCACCAGCATTCCTTCTGCAACTGTTCCCTTCCTTGTTTTCCAATCGACCACTAAGACAATGCCATGTTTGTCATGTTTTGTTATGGCAGCACCCAAAAGTGGTAGCGGTCAAGATAGTCTAGGTTATGCTGTAGCAGCAAACAACTCCCCAATAAAGACTTATTTCTTGCTTGTGCTTTATGGACATCTTGGATTGGCTCGGTTCTCCATTAAACTCCACGCCTCCCTTCAGGGCCCAGAATGAAAGAGCAATCACATCCGGAGCATTGCAAGGCACTGTGGCAGTAGGAAGGAGACTTCAGAAAACCCCTTCTTGGATCTTCACACCTTTGTTTGGAGATGGTGCACATCACTTCTCATCATGGTTCATTGACCAAATCAAGGCATGTAATCACATTCACCTTCAAAGTGTTAGAAAAGGAACCCAAATGATTACCAAAGTAACCATTTCAATAATTAATGGCTTTAAATTATTTTTACAATCTTCTATTATCTGTATTTACCAACATCCACTAAGGCTAAGAAATGATCTAATATTTATGAAGAATTACAAGACAATTGTGGGTGATATTAAGCAATGTTATTCCTCAAATTAAGATAAAACATTTAGAGTGCATTTGAAAGAGCCTTTCTGACCATGGGGGCTGATAAATATTGCACTGTAGGTAGCCTCTGTTAATTTAGACATATTTTTTCATTGTAAAAATTTTCACCAGTTTTGCAATATTGACTCTTATTTTTCTTTTGCAATACTCTTATTAAAGCAATGTTACATAAGAATTAGAAAACAATACTTTAACTATTGTTTTGCTCTCAAATTTTATGGATTGTATATTCATCAGCTCTTTGTTGATTTTAGTGGTGCAATGCTCTTCACTAATCTGTAATGGTAGACTACTGGAGAGTTCTTATGCTATACACCAAATAATTATGCTCTCATGGTTTATAATAGTCATCCTGTATTTGCAGTTATGCCCTGCACCCAGCTGTGTCATTCCTTGAGAAAGATAGAAGGACACAATTAGGGTCTTAGCAAATTCTTAAACTCAAGTGATTCTCTTTAGTTGACACGTTAGTAAGAGAAAGGATAGTTTAGGTACATCTCTCATTTTTGTTAGTTTACATGGGAATAATATCCAATGAAATCATTTGACATGCTCTCTTAAAGAAGGCACTGGGGACTTTTTGTAACCCTGTTTTGAAGTACCACATCTTTAGTCAGTAAAACATTTTATTACTTATACTGATGCATGGGTGCACCGAGCCTCTGTGCCTAGCATTATTTAGTATTATTTCCATACGTTCATAGGCACATAGTGTAATGGGCATTATGATATACGGTTAAGTAGCATAGGTGACATCTGATAGTAATCTTTGAGTCAATAAAGGGACCAGTGTTTTAAGAAAAGAATGATCAAACCCTAGCTGTAGGAGCAAGAAAGAGAACATTATAAAAGATTTAAAAGCAAGGTACACATTTTCTGGTCCAGAAGCCATTCACTACAGCAATAAAATCTGTTCTCAACCATATTGTAAAGATTTGTCTGTGGACTGTACCATAGCGGTTTGTTCAGGTAGACGACAGAACATTACCATTTAAGAATGATTTTCCAAGGTTATTTTCTTGAATTTTAAAAAAAAATATATTGAAAAAAATGAATATTAGTAATATAGAATAAATATATCTCTGGAATACTGATGTTTTTCACAGAACTTTGTCCTGATCAGTCAAAAGATTGAGAGGATAATAAACTTCATTACATCATGCCTTCTTATATTGTCCTTTATTGTGAATGGCACTTTTTCCAACTTTTAATTTCTTAGCTTGCCAGAATTGTTCCACATTAAGCAGTCCCTTAAAAAATAGCAAAAGAAAACTCTGAAAAACAATTTTTTAATCTGTCTTGATTGTTAAAGTTTCTTTTTAATAATTCTATTCACAAAATACTTTTTCTGTTGTATTATTTATATTCTTTATTTTTTAAGGTTTTGGCTTTACTTTTTCTCCTGAAATATAACATTAATATATTGATAACAAAACTCATATGCACTTGTTTTGAAATAAATCTAATGGATATCAATATTTTACAGTAAGTCAACTTATGGGAAGTTTGTCAATTAAGAGCTAGAATATGACGAAGACTTGGTATTTACCAAAGAAATAGGATTTTAAAGGAATAATAATAAAAATAATAACAACATAAAAAATAATAACTAAAACTTCTGCACAATAATCATCAGAATGACTTAAATGGAAAAAGATTATTGAGACCAAATATTATTGAGGATGCTGTGCAACCAGAACTTTTAGACATTTGTGGCGGGAATATAAAGTCACTTGAGAAAAATTTCTGGAAGTTTCCTATGAAACTAAAGATATGCCTATAACACAGACATTCCTATCTTCAGTGATAATCAAACAAAAATTACACACATATATATGGTTATATGTATATATAATACATATTATAGATCTGTATTAGGTCTACCCAGGCACTATAAAAAAAGCACTGTATAAAAACATTGAGAACAACTTTATAATAATTAAAAATAAAACTGTCTAAATCTAGGCAGTTCATAAAAAGGTGAAAGTATGAACAAATTACATGTATTCATAAGAGAATTCTACTCAGCGATAACTGCTGATACATGCGTCCATATGACAAGTTTCAGCACTCTGCTGAGTGAAAAATGCCTCACACATAAAAGTGTGTATTATAAGATTCCATTTGTATGACTAGAGCAGGTAAATCCAACCTATGTTGTGGTGGGAAATATCAGAACAGTGGTTTTCCTCTGGGGGTTTTAAGAAGAGCAGGGATCTTCAAGGATAAAACAAGACAAAACTTTCGTAGGTTATCATGATGCTTTATATCTTGGTAAGAAAGATGGATGTGTTTGTCAAAACTTAGTAAATGTGCACTTAAGATTTGTGCCTTTCACTGCATAAGAGTTTTCATCAAAAGAAAAAAATCTAAACAATGCTGAATTCCAGGTAATGTTATAAATACTGCAGTTTTTGGTGGAAGTATATAGAGCTCTGCAATGTGCTTTTATTGCATCAAAACCAGTATGGATATGTGTTAGGTCACGTAGTGTATGTCGTATACATCATTGGTAGACTCTAAGAATCTATTATATAGGTCTTCACTGTGAAATCCTTTCAATATTCCTATATGATTAAAATTTTCCACTCTATTGAAAAATTAAAAGTTGGCATGGAAGAGAAGAGTTTATCATAAACTTTACCATCAATCTAGTGAAGTTTTAAGGAAATTAATACAAATTATTTACTGATAAGAAAATAAGTGGAATAGAGTGAATTAGTCTGAATGAAGTGATTTGTCAAGCAATATAGTGGCTTGGGCACACTTTTCCCAAAAAGAAGGAAATAAAGGTTTGGGTTTATCTTCTCCCATAGAATGAAAAACTGACTCAGGAAAATGGCTTCAACATAGTTTCTTCATTGGGCGCTGTCAGTGGAAAGGCCAGTTAAAAACCGCTAGTTTTCCGAGAAGTCCATTCCTTAATCTCAGATGAAATTAACAAGGTATTGCTGACTGATAGCTACTAACATGAAGATACATTGCCATCAAACATGTTTTGTTGCAACTCGCCTGCACCACCATTCAAGAGAGTTGATCCAGCCAGCAGCAGTTTGCCTAGGACTGGCTTTACAAAGTGAAAAAGTAATTTTGAACTTCATGCCTTTCCAGTTTCTTAGCTTATCCAGTCTCATGCATGCTTGAATCAATGAGAAATTACTCATTCAATTGAATTTGCTTATATGGAAAGGTATTACTATTATAATATAGCGCTATGTGCCAGTATTTAGTTAAAAATGTTTTTATTATTCAACTACCAAACACTTTTTTTTAAAGATTTTATTTATGTGACAGAGAGACAGCCAGCGAGAGAGGGAACACAGCAGGGGAGTGGGAGAGGAAGAAGTAGGCTCCCAGCGGAGGAGGCCGATATGGGACTTGATCCCGGAATGGCAGGATCACGCCCTGAGCCGAAGGTAGACGCCCAACGACTGCGCTACCCAGGTGCCCTGCCAAACACATTTTTAATAGTTTGCCTAATTGGAAAATTATGTTAAGCGTCTGCCTTCAGCTCAGGTCATGGTCTCAGAGTTTTGGGATTGAGCCTCACTCCCGGCTCCCTGCTGAGCAGGGAGCCTGCTTCTCCCTCTCCCTTTGCTGCCCCCTCTGTTTGTACTCTCTCTCTTTCTCTGTCAAATAAATAGATAAAATCTTGAAAAAAATAGTTTGCATAATTGTTTGACTATAGCTGCTTAATATTTGAGTGTTTATCATGTACTAATAAAATATATTTAGGATTTATGCGTACATAAGCTACCACAGACTTCAACTATTATACTATTAATCATAAATATATCACTTGCTACAAACTTTGTGTTTGTCTACTTGGTTTTAAAAGTTATTGAAAAGTCTTACTGACTATAAGTAAGTCAATAAGCAAAGAAAATTGTTAGAGAAAAAAACGTGAAAGCAATTTGAGTACTTTGTTGGGAAAGGATGATAAGAACTAGCTATGAAAAGGATAAAAAGGATAAAATCTAATGAAGGTACCCAGGGTAGTTTGGGAGCTATTATTAGGATACTAAAAAACTCTAATTCTGTGTTTAAATCCAATAAAGTTTGTATCACACCATGAAAAATATTCCTTCAAATGTTAGGTATTTTTCACCTAAATAATAAATAAGAATAAACAAATCACTTGTTTTATTTATCAAGGAATGAAATAAATATTTTGACCATGTTTTAGCTTTAATTCTTTAATGATTTAAGCTGAATCTCCTAGAAAATTTATAAAAAATAATTTAAAGTAAACCAACTATTGAGCTATCTTACTCTGTTTTATTTAAAAAAAGGACTGAAACTCTACTTATAAAAATATAAAGCAAAGGAGACAAGTCTTGATCACCTGATTAGCTAATTTATCACATTCCTGTCTCAGTGTCTTTAACGTGCAGGTAAGGATGCATAAAGGAGCCTCCAACTGTCAGCCAAAGACATGTTTTTCCTTTACCACATATCTAGAATTCAGTATAGACAATGACCGTGAGCAAACAAAAAGGTTATTGGGTTTCATCATTAGCATAAGGTTCAGGTGAAAGTCTTAGAAAACAACTGCAGCTGAGGTCCAGTTAATATTTCCAAATTTGTGTATCACATTTCAATACTGAATAGCATTGCTTAAGACAGCAGTATCCACAAAGTTCGAATTAAAAAAAAAAGTATTTTGAAATGGTTATATAATTATGTTACCAAATTTTAGAGGATATGAATGAACACTTTTATTGTGAATTCAGCAGAATAACAATATTTTGGGTATTAATGTTATTTTATTGCAACAAAAATTACTATTGTTAAATGCTATCTGCTAACAACTGGGAAGGTGTGTTGCTATTCAAGTCAAATTACAGTTGCCTGACACACAATAGGTAGGATAATTTCTTTTTCAAATAATAATACTTTTGTATCTCAGAACTCTGATTAAACATGTTCTCAAGTGCTGAGCAATCCTTAGAAATAGTTCAATCATGTTCGGTATTTTGGTCTCATAAGACAACATATCATCTCTTTCAATATTAACTATGTATGAGTCTGGCAAAAATATGGTTTAGTGTTCTATTCTGTTATTGGCTAACTAGCATTTCTAATCAGCAGAGATTTCCCTTATGGCAAATAAAATGTCAGAATGATATATTTTAAAATATTTTACATATAGATGCTAACAATGTGTATTTTAAGCATTTATAATTTCATGTATACCACACACTATTGTCATTATCAATACATTTTCTCTTTCTTATCAAAGAGAAGGTGTTCAGGTATATGAAATGGTGAATACTCCATCTTTTTTCTGGGCATTAATCCAATGAGCAGATGCTGGGCAAGGTCCACATAGATTTGTGACTGCTAGTACAAACAATTCCTAATTAAGATTCTTTAATTGGGGCACTGACAAAAAAAAGTATGCCTCCAATAGGATATAATAAAAAGTATACCGTATTCCTAGTTACTGGAATTCTCATTAATTTAATAAATATTCCTCAAGCTAATAGGGGTGAGTGGTATTTATTACCATGTTCAGTCTTTAATAAACTATAGAGGCAGACTTCCTGTTTACATTTGGGAAAATTGAGTCTCACCTAGGTGACTAATAAAAGGTTAAAGAGTCCATATGTAATAATACTGAAGTTATTCTTAATTCAGATGTCAAATTTTAAACTCATGTTATTCTGCCTCACTTCCACCCAATTATTCTTCGAGGAGGTAAAAGAAGGTTTCATTTACTCATTAAGTCATCTGCTTCTCCTAATGTTACATGTCTTTTCTCAGCATAAATATTTCTCTTTCCTTTGCTGTTCCGGGTGCTCACGTTTCTCTTTTTCTCTTTCCATCTGCCCACTCTTAATTTTGCACTCCTAGTATCTTGTAAAGCACTCGCCACCACAACTATCTGCTTGATTAAACTACTTGATGTATTTTGAAAGCCTATGTATTTCTTCACCTGCTTTTATCAAGATATCTAAAATTTTGTTATAATTTAAGTGATTGCACATGATGAAATTTTTGGCCAACTGCAAATATTTGCATTTTACAATGAATTGCACATAAATATATCTAATAGAATAAAAATATATTAGGTTTTGATACTATTATTTTATATATATGTATATATATACATATATATGAGTTTCTTTAAAAGCCAGGAATTTTACATAATTCTCTCTCCATATGTCCATTCTATTTTCTCCACAGAATTTTGTCTTCATGAAATATAATTTCATGCTCAAAACTATTTTATTGATTACAGTATCATACTTTATCAAAAACATATACATAAATTATATGCATTTTAAAAAATGATTTATAATAAGGTTTAGATATCTCTTCTGGATTGATTTATCATTACAATTTTATTAGTATCAGCAAAATATTAATCTATTACTAACTTTAATAATTTTTTAAAAAAAAATTTTATTTGAAACATATCTGTTAAACAAATGGAAAGGCCTATTTTACTTTCTTCAAATTAATTATTTTATCTACAAATGAATAGAACTTATTGCTTGAAGGAAATGTTATTGAGCATGAATTTTCTCTTTTCATTTTTAAAATAAGAACAAAACATAAATATAAATGTGAAAAAGGTTTGAAGCATTTTTCACTTAAATTGATGAAAATGGAGGGGTTTTTTTGTAGTCATCATGAAATTCTTTGAATTTCTCCAAAATTTTATACAAAAAAAATCACACAGTAATTTGTAATCAAAATTATTTTTAATGATCTAGCAGATGAAAACTGAAATCTTCCTTCAAATTTTTTAGATTAAAGATATGGAAAACAATTGACTTCATCATAGTTGTTAAAGTCATTCACTTTTTCACCCCCAAAGGAAATATTTCGAAGTGTCTATTACATACAAGGGAGTTTTATACACCACAGGGCAATGCACCTTTTGTCAAGGCAGGCTAAAGTTCAGTGCTTCTCTTCTAAAGTGTGATAAGGCAGTTTTGAAAGGGGAGTGATAAAGGAGCAGGTGGGATCTAAAGCAGATTAATTAAAGAAAATTGTGCAATGAAAGTTGAGGAATTCCCTAAAAGTTTTCATTACTGAAAGTCTGGCTCCCTCCAAAGTTAGGTAAACTCCAGTTTGAAGAGCCTATTCTAAATAATCAGTTCCAGTTAACTGCAAATTCCTTGTAACTAATAATGCAGAGGTCATTTACCTTCTTAAAACCTTCTATTTTTGTGGAAAGCAAGCATCCCACAAGATTTGCATCTCCCTCTCCCATTTCTAAGCAAAAAAACCTTATTTTTTCTCTCAAACTTAGTTTTTAACCTTGTTCTCATTCATTCATTTGTATATTAACAATAATACATTTCTCTGTTTCATGCTTTTGATACATGCATAGTTCTTTTTGTTGATTATGAGATTTCTGTGATCTAGATTATGGTGACCAGAAGTTAGTGAAACTAGATTCATTTTTTTCGAACTTCCCTCTGGAATTCAAGCAATCAAAGTAACAAACATGGCATACATTGTGATGGTCAAACCCTAAATGATGGTTGTGAAATTAGAAACCTTTATGAACCAATGGACTCAAAAAGGAATGGACCAGTCACAGAAAAACAGATCATGATGTGTCTTCTTACTGCAAACCCAAGAATCCAACTAGAAAGACAGAAATTAAGGAAAAGACTTTCTAAGTAACTCGAAGATATTTCAATTGTTTCCCTGTCCCCATTATTTCCATTTTTGGAAAAACCTATATCTATTCTAACAGTACAACTCCCAAGAAGACAACACATTTATGGCTAAAAGTAGCAGATGCATCCATGTATGAATGTTGATCTAAAATCAACAAATGCCTGTTACAGATATGTGGCTTTTCATTCAATGCAATTTCTTGCTCAGTGGGTCCAGTCTGCATAATGACATCAATGCAATGGAGCAGTATGATATCTTGTGGAAGCAAAGGTAGTCAAGATCTCCATAAACTAAATTATTTTTTAATATTTATTTATTTATTTATTTGGCGGGGGGGAGAGAGGGAGAAAGCACCAGCAGAGGGAAGGGGCAGAGGGAGAGGGATGGGGAAAGAATCTCAAGCAGATTCCTCACTGAATGTGGAGCCAGATATGGGGCTTGATCTCATGACCCTGAGATCATGACCTAAACTGAAATCAAGAGTTGGATGCTTAACCCACTGAGCCACCCAGGCACCCCTATAAATTAAATTATGAAACAGAGAATATATATACCCCTGAGGTCAAATAGTGAAGGTGTATAACTGGTCATGCCTGAGGAAAGAAAACTGCTTCTGGAGGTCTTTACTAAGAGACCTCAATAAAAAAGCATTTTCCAGGTCATATCAGATAACAGGTGATATGTGATTTCCCTCAAGCAGTGAAGCCATATCTGGTGTAGCAGCTGCAAGTGGAGTCACAACTGGTTATATTTATGATAATCCACTGCCATTCTCCAAGTTCCATCTGTCTTCTGCACAGTCCAGGTACGCAAACTGAATGGGGATGTGATGGGAATCACCACCCCTGCATCTTTCAAGTCCTTGATGATGGCACCAATCTCTACAGTCCTTCCAGCAATGCAGTATTATTTCAGGTTTACTATTTTCCTAGGAAGAGGCAATTGTAGTTGTTTCCACTGGGCCTTTCCCATCATAATAGCTCTCAATCCACAGGTCAAGAAACCACTGTGGGATTCTGTCAGCTACTGAGTATATCTATTCCATTTATGCATTCCACAACTGGAGACATAACCACAGAATGGGTTCAGGGACCCAGCTGGTCCAATGCGAGATGGGTCTAAGCCCAAACTGCATTGATCACCAACCTTCATAGTTTCCTACTCTGACTGGTAGATCACAGTGATGTGTTGGGTCCCCTGGAGTTGGCATTAATTTAGAGCAGGGTACAGTTATCTTGGGAAAAGTCTGTAGGAACTTTTGGGGAAGCCTAGGAAACAAAAACAAAACAAATAAGAGATTCTTATAGCGTGGTTCTTCCTCAAGGGGACCTGGTCTGCCCTTCGTTTAAGATGTCCTATGTCTATCAACTGGCTGAAGGCTGGGAATTTATTTAGGGGCTACGACTCACTGTTTTATAAGTTGGGTTAGACTTTTGTTCACTGGACGTAGAAATTTTCTGCTTATATGGATCAAGTAAGATTTCAGTAGGCTTCCTATCTATTTTACTTCTAGGAGCATCATGACCAGTTAGCCAATGCCATTTGTGAGTGAGTCAGACTATTGTGATTGCTGCCTTGACTCTGCCCTTCTTTACGGTAGCCATGCCCCCCTTGCCTTCCACGGTTGAGTAATGTTATATGGCTCTTGTCACCCTGGGATCCAATTTCTTCCACCTTATGTAGATTTCCCAATTCAGTGATTGCAGTTACCCCTGTAAGGCCTGACCTACAGAGAAGAGTGACTGCAGAGCTTGTCAAGGACTCTGAGACTCTCCTCACAAATGTATTTCTCACAGTACTGGTGACAGGTATGTCTTCTGGACACTCCCAGGGTGGGTGAGTGAGTCTTAAAAGACAAATCCACCCTTACATTCAATCTTTCTAAGCACCTGAGTCTGTTCCTCTATATCAAACCAAGGCAAGGCACTCACTGTGGGCCAGCATTTTTGTTTTTCTAAGTTTTTATTTTAATCACCTGGTGCTCATCTGGACAAGTGCACTCCTTAATCCCCATCACCTATTTCACCCATCCCCACACTCTCTACCCCACACTCTCTAACCATCAGTTTGTTCTCCATAGTTAAGAACCTGTTTCTTGGTTTCTCTCCCTCTGTTTTCCCCTTTGCTCACTTGTTTTGTTTCTTAAATTCCACAAATGAAATCTTATGGTATTTGTCTTTTTCAGACTGACTTACTTCGCTACGCATTACACTGTCTAGCTCCATCCATATGGTTGCAAATGGAAAGTTTTTGTTCTTTTTTATGGCTGAGTAATGTTCCATTATATATAATACCACATCCTCTCTATCCATTCATAAAGTGATAGAGACGCTTGGGCTGCTTCTATATCTTGGCTTTTGTAAATAATTTTGCTACAAACATCAGGTGCCTATGCCACTTTAATCTGTGTTTTTGTATCCTTTGGATAAATACCTAGTAGTGTAATTGCTAGACCATAGGGTAGTTCTATTCTTAACTTTTTGAGGAACCTCCATACTGTTTTCCAGGGTGGTTTCACCAGTTTGCATTCCCACCATCAGTGCAAGAGGGTTCCTCTTTCTCCACATCCACACCAGCACCTTTTGTTTCTTGTGTTATTGATTTTAGCTATTCTGACATGTGTGAGGTCATAGCTCATTGTAGTTTTGATTAGCATGTCTCTGGTAAGTGATGATGAGCATCTTTTCATGTGTTGTTGGCCACTTTGGGCCAGCTTTTGATCCAAGTTTCATCCAGCCAACTACACAAGCTGTTATCTTTCATCCTAACTCAACATTAAGTGCAGAATTTCTGTCTAGTGAGCTCATATCAGTAAGGTAGGCCTAATCCAGCTGTATGTTCCTTCTACCGTTATTGCACACCCTCAACATACATTCGTACATATGTTTCTTGGGCTTCTGTCTGAATAAATTAGAAACCCAAGTAGTTCCTTTGGTGTAGAACACTCTGCATGGGTCACATGTTGCACCTCACCTTGAGGGGCCTATGGGCTTTGGGTATAGTTACAGGGCTGGGGTGGGGAGGTCCTAAGGAGAATCAGCAGTGTCTTGTATGGCAGTTACCTCAGCGGAGGCCATTACAGTTTCCACAGGCAATGAGCGTGGAGAGGCACCAACTGCTGGGCATAGGGAGGCCACTTTCCCTGGGAATGAGGACTCATCAGAATTTAGTAGGTCATGCCTCCGGTTTCTTCCCACAGCTTCTTCCGTGGTTCTTCCCACACATCCTCAATCCAATGCACTACATCCCATTTTTTCCCCATTTTTGCCTTCCCTTTAACAGTAGACACCCTGTGAGCTTAATAGTTCAACTTGCTTTGCAATTCAGCCAGTCAACCCCAATTCCGGATGGGGTTCTGAGTGATGTGCAGCAATCTCAGCCTTGAGGCTCAGGAGAGAAGCATGTCTTTCAGGCCAACTTTGCATCACTTGAGCTTGGAATCTGAGTCCCTGGGCTCATCCTTTTCTTTTGTCACTTTTTGCAGTGACTTGAGGAGCTCAGCCTATTTTATGTTAGTTTTCCAAAAACTTTCCAACAGAACAAATGCAGTCACCCAGCTCCTTGCTTTTTATAAGTGGTTGATTAGGAGGATCCAACAGAGATATTTTGCATGTTTCTATTGCAAGCCATGTCATGGGTTATCAGTGATCTCTTCATAATTGGAAACAGAGTTACCATTTTATTTTATTTTTTTTAAAAGATTTTATTTATTTATTTGACAGAGATAGAGACAGCCAGCGAGAGAGGGAACACAAGCAGGGGGAGTGGGAGAGGAAGAAGCAGGCTCATAGCAGAAGAGCCTGATGTGGGGCTCGATCCCATAACGCCGGGATCATGCCCTGAGCCGAAGGCAGACGCTTAACCACTGTGCCACCCAGGCACCCCCAGAGTTACCATTTTATTTTATTTTATTTATTTTTTTTTAAAGATTTTTATTTTATTTATTTGACAGAGATAGAGACAGCCAGCGAGAGAGGGAACACAAGCAGGGGGAGTGGGAGAGGAAGAAGCAGGCTCCCAGCAGAAGAGGCTGATGTGGGGCTCGATCCCATAACGCCAGGATCACGCCCTGAGCCGAAGGCAGACGTTTAACCACTGTGCCACCCAGGCGCCCCCAGAGTTACCATTTTAATCTAATCATTTTAGAGAGCCAATTCCAAAAACCCCAGAACCAATTTTGAAAACTCATCCTTAACATTCTTTTGCTCTAGAACTGCTCTTGGGTCAAAACCCCTATTAATCTGGTTTCTCCAGAGAAACAAACAATAGGAGATGTATGCATATGTGTATGTATGTATGTGTACACACACGCACACACACCACACAGACACACACACATACCCATCACCATCTCTCCTAGAAAGAAACAGAAATATAAAGACATTTACTATAAGGAATTGGCTCACTCAATTATGGAGGCTGAGAAGTCTCCTGTCTACAGCTTAGACTTGGGCTGACACTCAGCCTTAAGCTCTTTGGGTCTCCAGCTGGGCAAGTGCAGATCTCGGGACTGCTGCCTCTCATCACTTGGTAAGAAAGTGTGCAAGCAGGAATGAGATTCATAGCTCAGTAACAATTAAGTGAATTAAACATAGTATTCAAAATAGCACTACATACTTTTCAAGGATATATACAAATCTAATGCTATATATTACACACATTAGAATGGAAGCTTTCAGGTGGACTGAGATGAAGATGAACGGAAAATGATTAAATAATATAAGAAATGGGCCTTTTCCCAAGGGGGTTGGATGCTGTGGCCTGAGGAGATGATGAACTAACCTCGAACACCCAAGAACGGATAAAGAAATACACAGTGAGCGCATCAAAGAAAACAAACAACAACAGAAAACAAAGAGCAGGGGCGTCTGGGTGGCACAGCGGTTAAGCGTCTGCCTTCAGCTCAGGGCGTGATCCCGGCGTTGTGGGATCGAGCCCCACATCAGGCTCCTCCGCTAGGAGTCTGCTTCTTCCTCTCCCACTCCCCTTGCTTGTGTTCCCTCTCTCGCTGGCTGTCTCTCTCTCTGTCAAATAAATAAATAAAATCTTTAAAAAAAAAAAAAAAGAAAACAAAGAGCAGTGATTTGGGACATGTTCTATCTGATAGTAACATTTAATAAAATTGAAATAATTAAATCTGCCCCATGCTGTCAAAGAACAGACAGCAGGATAGAGGAAACAGCCCAGATATGAACTGCTATGTATAACTATGACACATTGTATCTAAAAAGTAACTAGTCTGCCCACATACAAGCACACACTTCATTCTTTCTCTTGAGAAAGAACAAAGTGGTTCAGACTTGGAAGTCTAGTCATTCTTCTTCTCTGGCTCACCTCAATAGGAACAATAATTTGAAAAACTTTTGGACCAGTGTTAAATCAAGATTTTTAACTGCTCACTTGTCCAGTCACGTTTTTCTCTGGACCTGCTGAACCGGAATTTGACACGTGGGGGACAGAACAGTTGGATGGACTGACTGAAAAAAAGAGGAGGGTTTTAACATAGGAAAGGGGAAAAATATTTTATGTCTTGAACAGGCAGTGAAGTAGAATGCATTGTAAGAATAAGCTGACTTCTAGTGTGTAATTAATGCTGCCTGCTATAACAGTGTCTGTGAACTCAGGTGCCACAATTCAATGTCTTCCAGGGGCTCTTTAAGACTTCACTGTCCAAGATGGCAGCCACTACTCACATGTTCCTCCCAACATTTGAAGTGTGACCAGTCCAAATTTGATTCTGAAGACTCAGTATGAGAAGCTGACTGTAAAATATCTTAATATTTTTATATAAAAAAATTTTAAAGCGATAATATTTGGCATACATAGGGTTAAATATTTTTTTAAGTTAATTTTGCCTGTCTCCTTTGACTTTTTTTTAACATCTCTACTAAATGTATAAAATTACATTTGTGGTTGTTGTTTGCATTGTATTTCTATTTGGCTATAATGCTCTAGGGTCTTTTTTTCTAAGTAGCGACTCTAGGATTTTGGACTTCTTTAATCCCTGATTGAAGTTGTTGCCTGAGCAATTTCTTAAAACTTGGCACAACAAGATTATTTGTAGGCTGGATTATCATCTATATTTTGCTCACCTGAGACAGAATAAAGTACAAGGGAAAAAGGGGAAGTATAAATGGAGGGCCAGTAAGTGACTTAGTTCTCTCCACTGATGATCTCAGTGTAAAACAAATCAAATATCAAATGCCCACAAAAATAAACAAAAAACAAGATGGCAACCAAAATAGACATTGCTTCACAATCCTTTCTGATTTGAAGCCTGTTCTTATAAATTTGCCAGGTCCCAAAAGGTTGGAAGTGGGGGGGAATACTTATTTTTAATGTGAAAAGACTCAGCTAGAGAGCACAAGAGTGTCTGAGGCCTCATCCTTGGCTTAAACTCTCACTAGAGCTGTATTGTGTTTTTATCCAAATGTTTAGAATTCAATTATTAGCAAAGAGGTTCAAAGGATGTCACAACTAGTATGTGCCCACAGTATTATTTATCTTAGAAGATGTAATGGGAGGAACTAGACATTTAAAAATGGCTAACATACTTAACAGCCTAGGTAACATTCTATGTATGTGCTAGACACTGTAATGAATAAAACAGCAGAAGCAACACCAGACCTTTGACACTTGCTTGGGAATCTCATTTAACTCTATTTTATGGGCACTAATATTAGTATTTGTATTTTATGACCAGTAGCTAGGGTTAGGATCCAATTTTCAAAAGCTCTTTAAATGAATACATATTCATTTATATTTATGTATAAAATTATATTTACATGTAATTATATTTATATGTATGTAAATATATATGTATCTCAACATTGAATTACAGGACTGTTAAAACCTAATTAAAAATATCAGTACACGTAATCAAATAATATAGGGAACCATGAGAGACTTCCAAACTTGATTGCAATCTTAAGTGGAGTGATTTTGCTAGGTCCATAATTGTGACACAGTGTCTAAGTTCTATAAGAATCAATTTATAAAATAAGCTACTATGTTCTGTTTAACACATTTTAGTTGCAAACTTATTGTTACATTGCCCTTAAAGTGTTTCAAATGCATTTATAACTATTTTTCATTTTTGTTGGCTGGTTTTCAGAGGTTTTAGTTTCATATAAAACTCAGAGATCAGTTAAGTTACTGATACAACCTACTGGATTAAATACCCAAATTTTTACATGTATTAAAATAAATATTCACCTCACATCCTACATTTTCCTACTGCCAATTTTTCATACTATGTTGAATGTCAGATCACTGAAGAAAAGAAAACCAAGGTCACCTATTTGAGTTACCTCTGGGTGGGATCTAATGAGCTTCTAAAAATTAGGTTATAGTTTTACAAAGTTCTGAACAGGCTGATCAGGCACTTAATTTCCTACTTAGATCTGGTTGGGTGCCTAATTTATTTTTAATTGACGGGGTGGTTTCTGTTCCTAAGATCCCTATAAACTGAACTACTATTAGCTCTTTATTTTGAGTTGATGATACTTGAGTTTATAATTTTACATGCCCAACTGATCATTGCATTCAGGTAGGGAAGCTACTAATAGCTGAATGCTGCTAATTATCCTGATTCCTGGACTTTCTATCATCTCAGAAAGAGCCACTTTTGTCTCTCAGATGAGGAAGCAAAGACATCTTAGCTCTCCTGGTGTGAACATTAGCCATTCTTTATAAGATGCTCCATTTTATTTTAAAAAGAGTTTCATTGAGATATAATCCATGTGTCATACGGTTTTTTCATTTAAAGCATACAATTCAATGTTTTGTTTTTAGTATATTCAGAGTTGTATAGTAATGATACACATAACTACAACACGGATGAACCATAAACACATTATGGTAAGTAAAAGAAGCCAGTCACAAAGTCCTACAATTTCATTTATGTGATGTGTACAGCATAGGCAAATTTATATGGACAAAAAGTAGATTATAAGTTGCCTGAAGCTGGAGGATGGGGTGTGGGGTGCCAATGGGTATGGGCTTCCTTTTAAGGGTGATAAAATTGCTCTAAAATTAGATCACGTTGCCAGAGGTGCTTTATTTTGAGCAATTTCCATCTGCCTCTGTATTCTCCCTTCTTCACTTGCCTTTTATTTTCTTCTGAAGGAGAGGTGAGCTTCTGTTTCCCCAGACCTGATAAGACCTTCCTCTACTTTGTAACAGAAAAATTGGCTTGGCTATATCTGAGCTGTGCACATGAAGACAGAGGGACACTTCGAGTTGGTGGGGACACCAACACTGGCTGGTTTTTATCACAACAGCTCTCAGCAAGAGTTCACTTTTGTCCTCTGTTACCCCCCAGTAGCCAGAACTCCCAATACTTTGATAAATAACTTTGATACCTTTTTTCACTGATTAATACTGTCCATTTAATAGCTTCTCACATTTAAAGCAGATGAGGAAGGGTCTAGAGTTGCCCCCACCCCCTACACACACAAACACATTCAACTTGTCCTTTTCTTTCATATTTCAAAGACGATAGGAGCCAAGAATATGCTAATGTCATAATTTCAGGTACCCACACAACTTTTTCTTCCTTTAAAATTTTAAATCTTAGCAAGACTGTGTATGAACCTATTTTCTCTTTCTCCCAATTTAATAAGCTCAAGTTTACTTAAATTAAACTATGTTGAAAGTAGAAATGTCAGTTATTTATTACTTTAGCTGTATTCTCTCAATACATTTTATTTAGTATTCTTAGAAAATACAGATAACCCTAAAACAATTAAATGTATAGCAATATAGCAATATATATTCTAAATGGTTTATTTTAAATATTGGCCAGATATCTCATAAATGGAAGTTTTAAAAAGAGGTTACCTCTTGGATATTTTACTAGAAGATGCTTCATGACAAATTACATATTTTGACTTTCTACTTGGAAGGCATATGATCTAAGTTGTGAATCCCTCTTTCTAAGCTCCATTTTGCCCTTAGAGCCATCTAATTATTTTATAAAAGCCATAGAATCTCAAGGCCAAGGTTCTTGTAAAGAGATAAATCTAATTTCCACAATGAAAATCAACACATTCCGTTAAATTGATGTTAAGCCAAAAAAAAGGACATGCACCAAACTTGCTTTTTTGGTCTCCTATGATTAGCCTCCTTTTATCATTCATATGATATACAAAAACTTAAATATAATATGAATTATGTAATATTTAGCTTTATAAAGCCCTTTCTATTTTATATTTCAATATAAGTACTTTTTTTCAATACTGCTTAATAGGGGTGCTTTTATTACTACTTTTATTAATATTGTAAGGATGGCATGTGTAGAATCTGTAAAGCTATCAGATACAGACTATAAGCCTGACATTATGTAATTCAGTTCAATAAGTAAGGAACCTACCTGCCACGCAGTCAAGAAAAACCACTTCACTCCTTTGGGTCTTAGTTTCTCCATCTAAGAATAGAGGCAATATTGTTACACCTCAGGGGGCTCTAGTGAAGACCAAAGGAGCCACACTGGACCTGTCAAGCATCTAAACCATACCTGGCCTACAGCAAGTGAAGGATTCATCAAATAATGCCATTATCAGCACCACTATATTGACTTATGTATAGGATTCTGCCATCCCGTCAACTGTTCTGTTTGAGGATTTAAAGTCTCTGAAAAAAAAAAAAATTAAAGCTGTTTAGAAAAATGACCACTAGTCACGTATTTCTCATTTAATATCAGTAGGCGATACAGTCACTGTTTCAAGTTATTAGCATTCTGTGAAGTCAACTCTTAAGGTGAGGAAGCTGGCACCCTAGGACTGGCAGCCCCCATTTCACTAGCAATTGGTTTCATACTGAAATTCAGGGGAAAATGAGGGGTGATAACTTTCATGAAGCAGAGTGTATAGGGAACAAATCAGAAAATACATCGCAAAGGACAGAAAACAAATTAATATGAAGCAGGCCTGCTAAGAAGTCTACCATCTTGGAAATCCATGCTCCCTTTAATTTGGGCCTTTGCTAGTGAGCTGATGATTGTGGCTCTGCATGAATGTGAATCCTTGGGTATTAATATTCTGTTTATTTTTTACCCTTCTCAAAAAAACCATAAACCAAAATGTCCATCAAACAGAAATCTACTGTGGATACTTCCCATGTTAAGAAATATAACTATATATATACACAATATCGTAAGCTCCCCAGACGGACCAACAAGTACCTTTCCTATGACTACCTGACGTCTTGCTGACTGTCTTGTACTTGTTCCATGTGGCCTTTGTTTCTATATGCTTCTTTCTATCTTGTCTATTAATTGTGTCTTTTGTTATTACTTGGTTTAATTGCCTCTGTTAGCTTTTGGCTATAGCTTTTGATGTTGCTCTATAGGTAGTTTCCAACAGAAATTACAAAATACATATTGAATTTATCGTAGTCTCTATGAAAGCAATGCTTTTCCACATATCAAACAATGCACAACATAATATTTTTTAACTGCATTTAGCCTCCTCCTGCCTTTTTTTTGTCCTAGCTATATTTTTACTTCTATACACTTTGTAAATCAAAACATATACAAGACTGTATATATATATATACACACACACATATGTATATGTATATATGTACTCATATATTTATATGTACTGGTATATATGTACTCATATATTTATAAATTCTAATGATATTCATTCCTTCCTGTACTTCTATGCTTCCAAAAGAAGTATTTAGTATTTGTTATGTTTTGGGACTGTTGGTGATGAGGTCTGTGTTTTTGTTTCTGATAACATCTTCATTTTACTTCAATTTTCAAAGACATGTTCATGAGATATAGAATTCTATATTGAGAGTTTCTCTTTCCTTTTATCACTTTAAAGTTTCTATTACGTTATCTTTTGGTCTCCCTAATCTTTTGTTATTAGCGATTTTCTACAATATATCTGGGTGAGGTTTTACTTATATATATTCTGTTCGGAGTTTGATGAGTTTCTTCAATCAGTGGCAAATATCTTTCACCTGAATTGTTTTCCAGCATTATTTTTGTCTTATTATTACTCTTTTTTTAAAAAAACTTTTTTTAAGTAAGCTCTAGGCCCAACATGGGGCTCAAACTCACAACCGCAAGGTCAAGAGTCACTTGCTCTACCAACTGAGTCCATCAGGCACCTCTCCCCTTTTCTCCTAAGACTTAACTTACATTATATTAGAAAATGTTTTTCTTTTACGTGTATATATTCTGGGTTTTTTTTTTTATTACTTGCATGTTTTCCTTCTATGCTTTAGTTCAATATTTTTCTCCTTAATTTAACTGCTTCAGGTTTTTGAATCTTATCTTTAGTTGGGTGCATTTGCTGTTAAACCCACCCAATGTGTTCCTCGTTTCAGGCAGGATTTTGCACTTCTAGAAGGTTTGTTGGATTGGTGCATGTCGATTCTAATATGTTTTTAATACTTCCTTTCAACCATATTGTATATCTTTCCTTCTAGTTGATTTATTATAGTTGTTTGAAAATCTTTACTCACTTTAATATTTGGATTATCTCTTAAATCCATTGTTATTTGCTGTCTTATCTTCAGGTTGCTTATCAATTTTTCCTATTGCTTTGCTTGCCTAGCAATTTTTTTTAAAGATTTATTTATTTATTTATTTGACAGAGAGAGACAGCCAGCGAGAGAGGGAACACAAGCAGGGGGAGTGGGAGAGGAAGAAGCAGGCTCCCAGCAGAGGAGCCTGATGCAGGGCTCGATCCCAGAACACAGGATCACACCCTGAGCTGAAGGCAGACACTTAACGACTGAGCCACCCAGGTGCCCCATTGCCTAGCAATTTTTTATTTAGACTTTATATTATGGGTGACACTCAGTAGATTCTTTAAAGTTTAACTTATTCTAAATAATGTCCTGTTCTGTTTTGTCAGAAAATCAAATTACCAGTGGATACTAGTCAAAATACTAGTGGCTTTCCTTGTTACTTTTAAGCTTTGGATACTGGTTTCGTTAGGGTGTGTCTATACCCAATTTTTATCTTACTCCTAGAGGAGAGAACTTATTCTTATGAATGGTCTTGACTCCTATGGAATAGCCTTTCAAATGTATACCTGAGATATTCTCAAAGGTCTTTTCACTATGGCTGGGTCAGAATCTTGTTATATCTCCAACAATGAAAATTTTGAAATATCTGTTCAAATTTCAGTTTCCCAGGAGTTATTCTCTGATAGATTGCCTGGAATCTCACCCAGCATATACTACAGTTTATGAATCAGCCAAAGACTGAGGAGGAATCCTAAGGCAGATATTTGGAGATTGTAATGAAAATCTGGGGACAAGAAGGTCCAATGGGGTTGGACTGAATGTGAAGACTTTTGTATAACGTATTAACATCTAGAATTGCCTGCCACAGAAGCAGCATTAAATAAGGAAATGTTATACTGAGGATGTTTGAGATTTAAGAAGTTTTATTGATCAACTATAAAACTGGATAGGAACCAGATTATGATGGACCTTGTAGGCTATGTTGAAAAATTTTAATGTTATCTTCTAGAGAAAAGGGGCTACTTTTCTCCTGTAAAGAGCAGAGAAGTAAGGCTTAATGTTTTAGAAAGCAATTCAAAGCTGGTGTGAGGGGGACTGAGGAACACCCAGGAAGAGGGAAATCTTTTGAGGAGGGTGGTACAATAACCCAGGAAAGGAATTATTAGCATTCAGCAAGTGATGAAACAGCAGGGAGATTTGAGTGATGTTTGTGAAGCAGTCGATACTTGATAAAAAATAAGATGTGAATGGGGAAGGCAAAGGAGGCACTTAAAATGACTTCTTCATTTCCAATTTGGATATAGATTCTATACCAGTTAAGACTGGAAATATAGAAGGATGGGCTAAATATAGTGAGAAAGGCTTTTACTTTAGTTTTGACATTTTGACATGAATTATTTGATTTAATTTGAGGTATAATGTGCTTTACTACATATTCCAATATATGGACTGTAGGTTAAGGAAACAAGAAGAAAACATAGTCTTGAGAACCATACTTGAAATTATGGTTTTGAACACTTCATAATAATAGGAATGAATACATGAAAATAGTAGGTATACCATTATATATAAGCTATGATTACAACCATCTGAAATCTTATGTACACCACATCTACAAAATTTTATGTAATTATACAAATTCCATCAAAAATTTATTTATAGGTTAACAAGACCCCAGAACTATGTGAAAGGCTAGAATTAGAGAGATCACTAAAATTCCTCCTTGCAAAAATATGGAAAAAAATTAATCATCTACTAGGATGAACTTACTAACATTTTATTCCATGAGTTATCAATTTCATATATAGGATATTAGAGAAACACAGGCAGGTTTTCCTTTCTTTTTAGTAAAGATGATGTACATTCTCCTATAAAGCCATGAAACGCTTTTAGATATTCACACTCAATATAGCTTACGCAGTAAAAATTAATCCCACATGTAACTTTGCAGTTCCATTTTTGCTGATGCTCAAAAGCATTTGGAGTAGCCATTAGTAAAATACAGAGAAATCTATATGCCTGCTAAGACTCCTTTCTTAGGCTTCAGGGTATACAAAGTTCAATCAGCAATGACTGTCAGATTAGATTTGGATAACATTTAGTGTGTATGATCACGGGTATTTCCTTTATCCTTTCTGCAATGAGGATTAATTGGGTTCATGACCTCAACAGAGGAAAAATGCCGATAGTTGTTGCCCAATGGACATTTAAGTTCCAGACGTTATCTTCTTGTGGCAATAGTGCTGTTCTATACATATTAAAAGGAACCTAATAAACTGAAGAATGGACTAAAATGTATAATTTAAACACTGAAGTATGCTTTTAAGTTGGTTAGTTGTTTTGGAAACTGGCGCTTTTGTTCGGTAATGGTGGCAGTACGTTGAAGCATATACAAAGTGAATGCAGATTTCACTTGCATTAGATTTGTGCAACTAAAGTATTTATCAATCTCCCAAATTGAGATTTTCTTTTCTTTTCCTCTTTTAATTCTTTAATTTGACTCATTATAGAGGCAATGATCATAGGCTTATTTGTGAAATGAGGAAAAAAAAATTTAGAACTTGTATAACTGTGTCAAGAGAATCTGAGTTGCCTGCCTTCATGAAAAATAATAGGCTGTAAAAATTACAAAGATGTTAAGAAAAGCAGAAAGTGCAAAAAATGATGGCAGTAAGCGACATAATTCACACAGCAGAGAAAAGCTTCAAGTTGCCATAAATTCCTTCACAAAAGGAAAAGAGAATATAAGATGGATAAAAGCCATTCAAGACAGGATGGACAGAACAAAGAGCTGTAGGTAAGCTGTAGCTTAAATAAGGACAAAAACCAATTAAATATTTTCCTCCATCTGAACTTCTGTATCTCAAAACAAAGGAAAGAGACTGTGGTTGACATTTTCTGAAAATGGCTTCTCTTCAAAACCTCCATCATGACCAGCCTTCTAATTAACTTAGATGTTAAAACCAATGATTCCCTCTAATTTTAGGTTTTTTTTTTTTTTTGGAATGGAATGCTGTATCCTGTCCTGAGAGTGCTTTTATATTACACTTTGTTGTAAGTTGGAAGGGGAGAGCATAAACATGGATTCCTGCAGAGATGAAGTATACACCAGAAGCTTAGACCCGGAGAAATGATCTTGGAAAGATGTGATAAATTTAGTATTATAAAAATCTCCACTTGAGAGTGACAGGAAATTGAAACAAAGTGTAAAGAAAAAGTGCAGTCTTTAAAGGCCCATTTATAAATGTCACAGTATCAAGGAAACCTATTTCTAAAGACAGAATTTCAATTCATTTGGGTGTTAGGTGTCAGTGACAAGAGACACAGGTCAATCTTTAGTCAATGACAAAAGGCAAACGGATGGCAAATATTTATAAATATACTAAACTACTCATGGAAGGTCATATAAACACCAAGTACTTTTTAACTCAACCCTGAATGGCATAATTGCTTATTACTCATCCTGACCTCAGAAAAGAAATTCATCTTGAATATCAGCAGCTGAACATACACGGTTTCCTTTCCCCAGGAACAGTGGTTGGAGGCCCTTTTCCCAGCACATTGCAAGAACTGCATTGGGGGAAGTAAAACAAGGGTGATTTATTTATTTATTTTGGTGATATAGCTGTCCTTTCAAAGAGTAAAACCCTTCACCCTAGATTAAAGATATTCTAAAGGATATTCTTATCTAATATATACCTGAGTATTTTAAATGGCATCCTTAGTTTCAGGGAATAATAATTCTATGTTACAACATTTCAAGGTAACTTTAATGTCTAATTCTCATAGAAGTCAAAGAAAAATATTTTCTTTGATCATTTTTTTCTTATGACAATAACGTATTTTCAAAGAAAAACAAGGATATGATGAAACAAGATAAAATTTATCAAAAGTTTACCATCCAGAGACAATACTAGTTAACATTTTGGTGGAAATTCTGTTCATTATTCATGCTTAACAGATACAATTATTAACCTATTTTAATGAAAGAATCACACTATACATACTTTCTGGTAGTCTGCATTTCTTTTTAGACTACTATATAATAACAGATTTTTGTTTCAAAGTGCTCTGCTTAATATAATTGTCAAATATGTCATAGATGTAGACTGGATATTTAGTCATTCAGAAAAAGATTCATTTTTCATGGCTAATATTTTTGCTACTGAGTGCCTACACACATGTATTACTAATATTAATCCAAACACTGTTATCTTACTTTTTTATGAAGATAATTCTCTAGTTGCAAGTAAAATTTTTTAAAAAATGATAATCAAAACACTGCACTACATTTTGTAACAACCAAAGCATATAGTTTTATGAGCTCATAATAATTATTTTATCATCAAGAATAAAAAAAAAATGGAAGGAACTAAGGAGCAAAAAAAAAAAAAAATCCCCCAAAACCAAAAAAACCCCCCAAAACCAAAACAAAAACGCACCAGGGATATTACTTAAAATTTACTCGAAGAATAACATTTCTTGGATGTGGAATTTTGTTCTTTACATGTAGAATATTCCCAGTGAGCTCTACCTATATTCAATGGTGGGAAAATCAAAGGCAGATTTTCTACAAATGAAAAATAAAGAGCATCTTCATTAGGCAAGCAATCTAGTTAAGGAAATCTAGTTAAAAATAAGTATAAAAAGGGTTCATCTCTCTTCAGCACATAACGTGTGCGCATGCGTGTGAATGTGTGTGTATATATATATATATATACACACACACACATGCATGTATATGTTTAAAGATAAAATGTATGCCTACAAATTTATGGAACATGAAATATGATGCAAAGGGTAAAAAAACATCAGGAACTTTCTGATAAAGAAAAGGTCTATTCTACTGTACATCATAATGCATGTGATGTCTTTCATGTATTAAATTCCCAAAAACTCTTATTGCTCTACCCACATATTGCTCAACTAACATGAAGCTATCTTAACTAAAATTCAATAAACCTTTAAGGGACAAAAACTGATCAGAGTACTCTCATCTTCTAGAGGGGGCACGTGGAATCAAGTTTGCGCTGATTCACCTGAGAGGAAACAGTAAGAACAAATGCCGGGTTTTACCAGGTTTATTTGTCCCTTCATGATTTGCTGGCTAAGGAAGAGAAACTTGATGGAAAGAAACTGATATTAGCATTGGCATTAGAGCTTGATGGTGATTCACACATTCTTAATTGACTGCTTTTAGTTGAGTCAGTGAATAAATACTCAAAGCTACCTATTTCTCCTTGTGGACAACTTTTTGATCAGTGAGATTGCTGAGCATTAGATGAGATTATCAGTGGAGTTTGAAAGATGCAGCAATCAAAAGTATGTTCCTGTTACATAACTGTATGAGGAAATAATGGATTTTAAATCTCAGTTTTTTTACTAAGCCCCAGAGTGTCATATTGTGGTAGGAGCCTGGAGAATGTGTTTCAGCCAGTTTGAAAAAGGATGATTATTATCCAAAGATGCAAAATAAAAGGAGACCTCTTTTTTAATATAGTGCTACATAGAAACAAAAATAATGCTGAGATGCTAAGCATTTTTAAATGTACAATCATAACAAATTCCATAAAGGAAAAAAGGTAACTATTTCATTACTATAAGTATTCCATAACTATATAGTTATATAACTATTCCATAACTATTTCATGCAATATGCATTTTTCCGCAGAGGGTTTTCCAGAAAATATAGGAAATATAGAATTTAGTGTGATTCTTTTTGCTTCACTGTGGAAGCGAAGACCACTATAGCTGTTCCTTCACGCATATGAAATGGTTTGGAAATTTCAAGGCAGCACTGAATATGGCTTGCATCGTTTCATTTAAAATGCAAGGTCTGTTTGTCCTTGTTGACAAGAATTAGCAAGTAAAGTCAATTAAGTAGAAATAGAATTTAAAAATTGATTCAGCTTTATGTGCATGATGAGTTAACTTTCTCAAGACAAGTCTAGGTTTTAATATTTTTATTCCCCTAAAGTCATAAGCATCCTTATTGTTTTTCTCATTTATAAAGGGAAATGACAGAATCTATGGTCCCCTATCCCTGGCCTTCATTATTAATTTAATGAGCTAGGCTCCAAACTGATCAATTTGTTGTCCTTACCTAAGCATTTGGACCAAGTAAACCACAAGGATCACAACTCTTGTGTGGTCTCCCTGCAGCGTCTCTCTCGCTGTCAACATAAACTGTAAGTCAACCATATTTGTTAAGCCCCACCATGTGCAAAACACTCCGTTATGTATTATGATGAGATGCAGGGGAAATAGAAAATGCAGCTCTTATACTTTCAGGGACTTATAATCCATGTTTATGCAAAATTTCCCTCACAATGCCATTGATAAGACTGCATTCTGCGTGTTTGGTTTTCCTTTTTTTGATTCAAAGTGCCGCATGCAACTGTTTAAAATTAAATGATACAGAAAAATTTAGACTGAATCAACTTACCCCCTTCTTTCTACTGAGTAATCTTCAGAGAAAATCATTTTTAATTATTTATATTTTTTATTCTTCCAATGTTTAACTCTTTATCCAAATATTATGGTCACAGTGCTGTTTTGATTTACCAACTACAGATTTTATCTGTTATAAGCAGCAATGAGATTTTTGGATTTAAAAAAAATTTTTTTCTTCAACTTTCACTTCTCTCTCCTTTTATTATTTAGCCATTTTTATTGTCAATCTAACTTTTTCTAATCATTACCTTTGCAGTTTTAAATAAAATACTTAAGATTATCATCTTCAGGCACTTAGGCTGCCATAACAAAATACTTTAGGCTGGGGAACTTAAACAATAGAAATTTATTTCTTACATTTCTGGAGGCTGATAAGTTCAAGATTAAGGTGTGACCAATTCAGTTTCTGGTTAGAGCCCTCTTCCTGGCTTGCAGACAGGAGTCCTTTTCAGTGTGTCCTCACCTGGTGGAGAGAGAGACAGAGGGAGAGAGAGCTTGAGAGAACAAGAGTGTGAGCAAGACAGCGAGTGTGTAAATCAGCTCCCTGCTGTCTCTATTATAAGACGCTAACTCCATTTTGAGAATCTCACCCTTATGCTCTCATCCAACTATAATTACATTCTAAAGGCCCCATCTCCAAATACCATACCCCTTGGGGGTTAGGGCTTCAAAATATAAATTTGGGGGTATACAAACATTAAGAAACACAAAGCCATATAACATAACATTTCTATCTTATCTTTTTGAACTTCTCACTGTGTGAGAAGAGGATATCGTGTCTCTCTCCCCTTAACCCTACTTCATCCACCTTCCAGATCTTGTCATCTAATTTTTAGAACTGTAATTTTTATCTTGTCAAGATTCAAAGCTTTCTACTCCATGCAGCCCAAATTAGAATACCCAAGACCTGAAAACAGTGCAATGACACAGTTTAATGTTACCAAAAAAATAAAGCAAATTATTACTTACTGCGGAATCTTCCCCCACCCCCAAGCAGTATCATAAAATGTGTGTCCTAACTTGATGGAGACTGTGGTCACAATGACAGGGCTTCTGTTCTTGTTGCCAGGACTAATGCCCTCTTATTTCTTGAAAGACCCCTAGTGACAATATGCCACATTTCCATTTGCTTTCTTTTCCTATTCTGGATCATGACTTCACCGGGCAGTTTTTGTTTTTATCTTTGTTATGCTTTGAAATCACTAAGATTTTTCAGGCTTTTTCTCACCCCATCTTTTATTTATTTATTTTTATTTTTTTAAGACTTTATTTATTTGAAAGAGAGAGAGACAGTGAGAGAGACAGAGAGAACACAAGCAGGGGGAAGGGCAAAGAGAGATGGAGAAGCAGACTCCCCACTGAGCAGGGAGCCCCACATGGGACTCGATCCCAGGACCCTGAGATCCCGACCTGAGCTGAAGGCAGACGCTTAACCAAATGAGACACCCAGGCACCCCTGCTTACCCCATCTTTCAAATTAACACCCTAAATACTAGTTTGGCTCTCATTCTGAAGTTTCTCTCTCGTATCATTGCTTGGCCGGTTCTAATGCTTATTGCAAAGAATGTCTCCTGTGTTTTGATATCACTTTTATTTTGCTTAAGCAGTTTCTTAACATTTTTTTTTTCACAAAGTGAATATGGGATGTACATCTTCATATATACTTAATTACCATAAAATTCTAGGCTTTTCTAGTGCACCAAGAGTTGCTGTGCTGTCATCTAGCTTCCATTGGATGTGACGGTCGATCTATTTACATTTTAGTGGCATGTTTCTTTTAAGGTTCATAATTTTTTACTGCCTGAAAACCTTTTTTTTTCCTATTTTTGGTGTTCAAAAATATTACAAAAATATGGCTAGGTATGATTCATTCATCCTGTTCATCGTTCACTAGACCCTTCTTTACTTCCTATTTATCTACTGATACAAAAGAGAGACTGGATAACTTATGTGGATACAAGATTTTTATGATTGTTTGCAGAAGTACCCATGAAAACAGTTCCAAGCAGAGGAAAGAATATAAAAATACCATGGAAGTACCTACCCTCATCCCACAGAAAGTTTTACTGTCTTGAACTTTGTGTTATGTTTGTGCTTTGCTCTGAAGTTTTTTACTCATGATAAACAGTAGATGCAACTGTTTTAAAAAATGATATCAATAAAATCATACTTTTTTTTCTGTGACTATACCTTTTTATACTCATTTTTCTCCCAGATAAATCCATTTTAAGTCATGTAACTATAGTGTCCTCACTTCCACTGTGATATATTATTCCATTTCGTGAATATACTACAATTTCATTATTTAACTGTCAATGGACATTTGAATCATGTCCAATATTTTACTTTAGAAGTGATCCTGCTTATATAATCTCATGCAAAGGGGATGCATTTTCCCCATATGTACAAGACTTTGTAAGCTACATATGATTTCTATTTGCTATGTAATGGTAGAGTTCACGTGTTTGAAACAGTATAAACTGCCCCAGAATTCTATGAATTTTCATAATCTCTGACATCTTAATTCCTGTCAGTATGGAAAGTACGAAAAAGTAGGTGTTGTGGCTTTCATCTGTAGTCCCCTGATTACTCAAATCTATGTTCATTCTCTAAATATGGTCTCTTCTGTGTAAAATGCTCATGAATGGCTTTTATTCAGCACTCTCTCTCTGTCACGTGAGGCTTTCTTGCTTTTTCACATCGTGGTTCATGACAAATCATCAATACATTTCATATTTCTGGACTTTGATTCTCTTAAATTGCTATGAATATATTCTTTTAAATTGTGAAGACACTTTGAGTCTTTTTATTTTGGTTGTATCATTTAATGAACAAAGTATGTTCATTATATTAATGCTTACCAAAAATTGCTTTATGAAATGTCTTGTTTAAGAAATCCTTCTCCAGGTGTCTGCTGGGCTCAAGTCCTGATCCCAGGGTCCTGGGATTGAGCCCTGTGTCTGGCTCCCTGTTCAGCAGGGAGTCCGCTTCTCCCTCTGCACCTCCCCCCCCAGTTTGTGCATGAGATCTCTCTCTCTAAAATAAATAGAATCTTTAAAAAATTAAAAAAAAAATCCTTCTCTAACCTTCTCAGTCATAAAAGCATTCTCTTATGTCTTCTAAATTTAAAATAGTTTATTTCTTATAAAATATTCTATTTCCTCTGGAATTGATTTTACAATGTAATGTTAAGTAAGGATCCAATTTCATTTTCCCTTGCATAGATCACCAATTTACTAGCACCATTTATTTGTTGGATCCTTGTTTTCCAACTTTTTATCTGTAACACCAAATCTGGCATCATATACTGTTTCAATATTTATGTGGATCTGCTTATTGACACTCAGTTCTGTTATTGATCAGTTAGCTCTATGCCAATACTCCATTTCCACATTTATGTATGGAGACACAATCCCCCATAGGTCTCTCATGATCCTATGTCTCTAATCCTTCTTTATTAGAACCATATCTCATGGTTGCATTTATAACCAACATCCTTGAGAGATGAGGTGATGTGTGCCCTTGACTTGGTTCTGCAGATGAGCAAGACCCCACATTGGAACCACTCCTTGGGCACTGCAGGTATGAACAGCATCTGCCAACTCTGTGTCCTGGCTGTTGCAAGCCCCAACCCCCTTCTCCATCACAGTCACATTCCCAGTGGATGGCCTAGGAAGATTCCTCTGCCATGGCCTGTGATCGAATATCAGAGTGAGGACTCCAGCAAAGTGACCCACATTGCTGGGGGCTGGGGAGCTGGGTGTCCTCCCTGGTTTCTCTTTTCCCACTTGAGCGCCTGAGGCTCAGGGGAGACCTCTCAGTATGATACTGTGCTGGCCTGGGAGATGGGCAATATGGTCAACATGGAGCTGTTCTCTTACCTTCTATTGCTGTCTGTCTTGGTTTCTGTGGTGCAGAGGGTGCTTCTGCCACAGTCCAGTGTTGTGGGATTCTCTCAGTGGTTCCTTGTTCTTGGACAGTTGTTAGTTGTTCTTGTGAGGAGGAGTCAGGAACAACTTGTCTCCATCTTGGTGGCATCACAACCAATTATGTTGAGTACTTCAAAAGATCAATTTTGGTCTATGGCAATTTCCTGTTTTGTTTTTGTTTCTATATATACGTATTATTACTCTTTTCTAGGCATTTTTGTCTTAAATATGGCAACTCCGTTTTTTAGACCTATGTTCTAGCCTAATATAAATATTAGAGTTATACATTTGTCAGCACTAAGCTGTATCCATCTATCCTAGATCAGCTTCATCTAGAATCATTTTTCATCAGCCTAAAGAACTTCCTTTAGCATTTCTTGTACTGTAGGTCTGCTGACAATGAATTCTGCCACTTATTATTTATAATTTTTATAGTCTACAAATGTCTTTATTCTACCATATTCTTTACAGCTATTCTCACTGGAGATATCACCCTTGGTTCAACAGTTTTGGGTGTTTGTTTTTCTTTCCCTCTTTTTTTAAGATTTTATTTTACTTATTTGAGAGAGAGAGCAAGAGTGAGAACATGAGCAGGTGGCAGTGGGGGGCAGAGGGAGAAGCAGACTCCCTGCTGAGCAGGGAGCCCAAGGACTGGCTCCATCCCAGGACCCTGAGATCTTGACCTGAGTTGAAGGCAGACCCTTACCCCACTAAGCCACCCAAGCACCCCTGTTTTTGTTTTTCTTGCAATTTAAAGATGTTATTACATCTCCATAATGTTACCTCCACATCATCTAATGACCTGCCTATGAATTTTTGAATGGATGTTAGCCTTAAAGTATCAGTATCATGCGTCTTTCAATGCTTTGAAAATTTCATCTTTGGTTTTTAGATGCTTGATTATGCTTTGCCTAGGCACAGGGTCCTTTTTTTTTTTTTTCATTCTGCGAGGTATTTTCTGACATTCTTGAATCTGTCAATTTATGTTTCTCATCAGATTTTTAAATTTTCTGCCATTATTTCTATAAACACTATTTTTCTCCTACATTATCTTTCTTTCCTCTGTTTATAGGATTTCAATTGCACATATTTTAGACTGACATCACCCACAGTACTTTAGTTTCTGTTCATTTCATAAAAATTGTTTTCTTTGTATTATTCTCTGTTTAGAAATGCCATTCTCTGCTTCTGTGGTTGCACAATGTTCTCCTTTTGCATCTGTCACTGTGTTTCTCCTCCTTCTTACACAGACATATTGGTCTAGGGTCTACTCTGATACAGAATAATCTTGTTTTAAATTAATTACATCAGCAATAACCCTATTTTCAAATAAGGTCAAATTCATAGGTACTTAAGGTTAGCATATCAACATGTCTTTTTTGAGAATATAATCCAATCCACATACATGGTATTCTGGGAGGAAACAGAAAAAATAACCAATATTAAATACAAGATCTTTGAAGTTGTCCCACATGAGGATTCACTAGAGATAGATTTTAATAATCAGCTCTTATTGTTAATATTAGCAATTATCATAATTATACTAATGAATATTAACAATAAAGTGCCTATAATAAAATCAAACTAGAAGGTCCATAAAATATATTTAAGCAAAATTAAATATTAAGTAAACTGTATTAACAATTGTTAGACTTGACTGACAATTTAAATATGTCTTTGGATGGACTGTAATGCAAATCTGTAAGGGGAATATTAAGGTTGCTTACTGAATGCCTTGATGTCTTGCAAAACAAAGAACATTTCAAGTGCAGCGATATAAATTTTTAAAAATTTTAGAAAAAAAGCACTTACCAAAAATTATTTTTAAAAAGAATTTAAATATTTACATACATACAACAAAATTGACAAGTAAAGCACTACTACAGTAAATATGTTGTAAAT
Organism: Ailuropoda melanoleuca; assembly: GCF_002007445.2. Taxonomy (NCBI): domain Eukaryota; kingdom Metazoa; phylum Chordata; class Mammalia; order Carnivora; family Ursidae; genus Ailuropoda; species Ailuropoda melanoleuca. The sequence goes on along the minus strand of NC_048235.1, from coordinate 8,825,397 downwards.
AGATATGAATATTTTCCAAGATGATTATAATTCTTCAAAATACTTATTATACATTCAAATAATAAGGAATAATCTATATTATTAGAGAAGACAGCTTTACTTTTGCAGCTCATAATTGAACCCTATAGTTCTTATATGTAATAAAATTTTTTTCACCTGAAGCAATATATTTATCTTTGAAGAACAAAATTCTGATTGCATTGTTTTTATTTTTCATCCATACTTCTGAAATGCATACAATGTTTATCTGCTAAATTTTCAACAGGTACTATACATATTGTATTTTAAAATACATGTTAAATGCTCAGAAAAAAACACTCCTAATTTCTCATTCTGAAGCTACAGAGTATTAATTTGAAGGCAGGTTGGCTTTTTTATTAGTGTAATTCTTTTTCTTATGTTTAAATATCACTTATTTGAAAGCATTGTTTTAGATATGCTTAATAATATGCTTGGATATACATACGTCTAATCTAAGGAATGGTGCGAAATAGGCTATTCTTATAACTGAATAAGTCCATTTGAATGTTCCATGAGTTATTCAGCCATAGCCCCTTAGTGTTGAATGAGGCATTACAGTCTCTTACATTATTTCAGAGGCTTAGAGAATTTACACAATACCGAAATCTTACTCCTTTAAGCAAAAATTACATATTATGAAGCAAACATTAAGTAACATTTCCGTGGATTCAGGTATCCCATCAATAAAGGATTTTGGAAGAAAGGTTCAAGAAGAGAAAAATCTACCCTTTTATACTAAAGCTTTCTATTTTATGTTACCTAGGATACATGCAAATGCAAATGTATTTAACTCTGTTTTGAACTATTCCTAATAAAATGACTTTCCAATAGCAGTAAGCAACATCCACATTTTAAATTTATATTTAATATTTCAAGTCTTATGACGCAGAATAACTTAAAAATTGATGCAATACAATTAAAAGATGCTTTCGCAAAGGTTGATAACTATTCAAAGTAATTCTCCATCATTTCAAAATACAGAATTACAAACAAATAGGGATTTTCCATAGTTGTGAGTTAGATGTTAGTGCTGGAAATATATTTGCCAAATATTCTTAATTATGTCCTTTACTTTATATGTTAAAATTTTGTCATAGTCATCAAATCTTATATTTATAATAAAAATTATTTTAATATCATTTTTTGGATAAAACTATTCAATGCATAGTTCTTTATAGGTAAAAATGAAAATGATGTATTCTTATTTTTCCAAGCTTTACTGAAATATAATTGATACATACCATTGTGTAAGTTTAAGATATTAAATATGATGGTTTCATACATGTATATATTGAAAATGAGTACCACAATAAGGTTAGTTAATATATCCATTAACCCACATAATTAAAATTTATGTGTGTGGTGAGAATCTATTTTCTTAGCCACTTTTAATCATATAATACAGTATTATTAACTATAATCACAACACTGAATATTAGATTCCAATATTCATTTTATAACAGGAAGTTTGCACCCTTTGACCAATATCACCCACCAACCCCTGGAAACCACTATTCTACTCTGTTTCTATGAGTTTGACTTTTTTTTTTTTTTTTTTTAGATTCCACATATAAATGAGACCATATTGTATTTGTTTTTCCCTGCCTGATTTATTTCACACCTTAATTCCCTTAGAAGCCGCTCATTCCACAGATTGTCTCTCTTCACTCTGTTGATTCTTTCTTTTGCTGTGAAGGTTTTTAGTTTGATGTAGGCCACTTGCTTATTTTTACTTTTTTTTTTGCTTTTTGTGCTTTTGGTGTCATACCCAAAAAATCAGTGCCAATGCCAGTATCAAGGAGATTTTTCCTATGTTTTCTTTTGGGAGGTTTATTGTTGCAAGTCTTAAATTTAAGTCTTTAATCCATTTCAAGTTAATTTACGTGAGTGGTGTAAGAGGGATTTAATTTCATTTTTTGCATGTGACTATCCAGTTTTCCCAAAACATTTATTGAAAAAAAACTGTATTTTCTTAAGTTATTTTGGCTCCCCTGTAAGCTCTTAGTTGACCCTATATGAGGGCATTTATTTCTGGACTCTTCTATCCTGTGCATTTGAGAGAGTAAACATCTCTTCTAGTCTTTACAGATTGATTTCAGCAGGTAATGACCTTCTCCTGTCTGTTCCCTAGGTGAATGGAATTAAGCTGGATCAGAAACTGTGATGAGGCTGTACGTGGGTCTGTAGTGGGGTCTGCAGTTGGTGGGTGTGTTACAAAGGACTCAGGCAGGCATGGATCCTATTTAGCCACTGGATATATGGGACTGCCCCCATTACCTTGTTCAGTAGGTGGCACTGAGGTTTTCAGGGTCCTCAGAAATTGGGCCTATTACCAGATGTGAAGAGAGTGTGACTCTTGCCAGGTCCATGGCCTAGTCACTTGATGGGCAATAATGGCCCTGGACCACAGCTGAGAAGGATTGGAACCAAGTCCTAGGGCTGTTTCAGGTTCCACGGCCAAGTGTGAGGTCTATAGATTTGACTCTCGAGGCACAGAGAGGTGTCTCCTTCCAGGTCCGTGGGAGAGCTGGATTGCTCTCTAACCATGACATGGAGGGGCTGGTGGCAAGTATAGGGCCCTTTTGGGATCTCCATGAGGGCAAAATATTTCCAAATGGGTCCTGGGGCTGACAGGTCTGCTGGGGGAGTGCATCTATGATAGAGTTGGAGCTGAGTGTAGCACTCTTCAGGATCTCTAGGGCTGCAGCTGGAAGTATCCATTGCTGGGACCCTAGACCCTTAGGACTGCTGGCAGACTATGGCTATGAAGAATCTGGAGCTACATAGAGGGACTTTTCAAAATCTCCAGGGATGTAGATAGGAGCTTCTCTTGTCTTGTTCCTATGCCAACAGGCCAGCCAGGGCACTCTGGCTGGGAAGGGGTGATGCCTAATATAGGGACCCTTCAGGATCTCCAAGGGCACAGATGGGAATGTCTCCTGCAGGGTTCCTGTGACACCAAGATTGTGGACTATGGCTGGAACAGCCTCGAGCCCAGTTATAGGGTCCTTTCAGAATTTAAAGTCTGATCAAGTTGGGGGGCTTACCTCCAGGAGCTTCCAGACCATGGACAAGAAGGGTTAGAGCCAGTTTTGGGGGACATGTCAGAGTCCACAGCCAGTACCAAGTTGTGTAGGTAGGGATAACTTCTCCATGGTCCCTTGGTGACAGATCCAAATCCAAGTGGATTTGTCAGGAAGAACAGAGCTATTTCTTTTCTGTAGCTGGACCAGTCCATGAGTCAGCTCTCTGGTTTCAAACTGTCTGCTCATATTGACTCTCCTTGGTCTTGGACTACACCCCCATTTCATATTCTTCTATCTGGGTATCAAAGCTTCCATGAAAGCACATTTGTCTACAGATGGATGCCAAATCACTATTGTTAAGGGGAAGACACATACTAGGTATATCTTATTTGCCCATTTTGATGATGCCTGTCCCTCTCTTCTCAAAAAAAAATTTTTATTTTCTTAATGGATAACTCAGTTCAATATCTTAAGCTGTTTGAACTGTTCTCATATCAAACAAATAATTTGCCTATGGAACATGTAACTATAGTATAAAAAGCATCTGGGTTATAGAAATTGTGTTAGTATAAACAGCTGGCTTATATACAAGTAGTTTAATTTTTTTAAGACAATGTACTTTATGGATTAGGGTTTATATTTCATATTTTAACCTATTTTATGTTTTTAAAATCTAGTGCTAATGATAAAAAAGTCTGACAATATAACAACAGAATTATTATGATTCATTGTAGTATAGATGGCTTTAATAATGTATATAAAATTATTAGGGACTTCCAGGGAAGATGGTAGAATAGGAGGCTTCTAAGCTTATCTTGTCCCATGCATACAACTAGATGAACACCCACATCAGTGTAAATAACATAGAAGATGACCCCAAAAGTGGCAGAACAGAACCTCCACAACTAAACATAGAAAAGAGGCCACACTGAAGAGGGTGGGAGGTTGTAGATGCTGTTAAGAGCCAAATGAACCCTTGAGACTGTCCATGGGAGGAAGGGGTATAGTGGGCATGGAGAGAGGATGAGACATCCTTATCAGGCACCCCAGCCACGGGGTAACCACATAGTGAAGACAAATCAGTATAACATGTGGCTTTGAAAACCAGAGAGGCCTAAAAATCAGTGGAGCTTAACACCTACAACTTTAAAAATCAGGAGGCACGGCTCTGAGAGAGCCTAGAGGACAGAGTCCCCAGAATGCCCACTCTTAAAGAGACAGCACAACAAACAGCTCTGCTGAGATATAGCATAGACACCATGGTTTGAAAAGTGCCTAGCCTATATGGGAAGGAGACCTATTTACTAATTTCAAAGCATGTACTGGCAGGGATCATTGGGAGACTTCAAGAAAAAATGAGCTGGAAGGTGCCATTTCCCTCTCCTACCCCTCAGCCTAGATATAGGACATCTGGGGGAATCAGCATAGCTCCAACACTTTCTATCTAGTTTGCTAACAGTGTGCCCAGTTCCTGGGCACTTCAGCTGATCTGCCACTTCCAACCTGGTGGCTTAGGCAGGAGTTTTCCCAGGTGGGTACAGGTCCTCTCCCAGCAGACCAGTGATGACCTTTTTGGCACCACCTGCCCTGCCCCTGCATTGTCCTGTGGAATCCCCCTGCCCCCACCCCAGCAAATTCCCTTGAGCAGAGCCCATCCAAAGCCATGCTATAGGCCAGACAATGTGCAAGCAGCCCTGACAGGGACCAGTACCACTCCAAAATGACTCCTGCCCCAGGGAGAGGGGAAGATAACCATATATACCAGCTCAACTGCAGGCCCAGCAGTGCGCTGCTGGCAGACACTGGTTCTCACTTCAGACCCAACCTACCAAAAAAAAGCTTCTCAGGGGACAAGACAGGGAGTACAATGCAGTTCCCTGCTACTGCATTTCTGGCAAACACGTGGTCTGACTGAAGTCAAACCTAAGGTAGTCCCAGACTGGTCCACTAACAACAGAGGGCTGAAACTTTGCCTACAACAGACAAAGGGAGCCATTGCAGACCACTGGACTAAAGGCAAAAGCAACTCAGCCACAACCATAGCATGCACACAACATACACCGGAAACACCCCTGAAGTGCCAGGTCCTAGTGAACAGGTTACATTGTACTGCAGGACACTACTGGACCTCTTGTTTAAAAGGTCACTACTTTTAAGAGCAGGAGACATAACTGATTTTCTTAACACACAGAAACAGACACAGAAAGACAAAATGAGGAGACAGAGGAATATGCCCCAAAAGAAAAAAACAGAACAAAATCACAGGAACAGAGTTACACAAAATGGAGTTAAGTAATATTCCTGATAGAGACCCTGACATAATGGTCAGAGATACTCACTAGACTTGAGAAAAGAGTAGAAGACCTCAGTGAGACCCTCAACAAAGAGACAGCATACACAAAGAAAAAATCAGAGAAGAACTCCATAAGTGAAAGTAAAGTATCCTAGATGGAATAAATGGTACACTAGAAGAAGTAGAACAACAGATAAGTGAAATGGAGGACAGGCTAAGGGAAAACAATCAACCTGAGTGGGAGAGAGAAAAAAATAATAAATGAAAATGGACAAAAGAAATTCAGCAACACCATCAAGCATAGTAACATTTTCATTGTAGGGATCCCAGAAGGAGAAGAGAGAGAAAAGGTGGCAGAAAATTTATTTGAAGAAATAACAGCTGAAAACTGCCCAAATCTGGGGGAGGAAATGGAAATCTAGATTGAGGAGGTTCAGAGAGCCCCAAAAAATTAACCAAAAGAGGTCCACACCAAGACACATAGCAATTCAAATGACAAAAGGTAGTGAATAAAGAGAATTTTAAAAGCTGCAAGAGAAAAGAAAACAGTCACATAAAAGGGAAACCTCATAAGGCTATCAGCTGATTTTTTTTTTTAAGCAGGAATGTTGTAGGCCAGAAGGGAGTGACATAATATATTCAAAACACTGAAATTTAAAAAACAAAAACAAACAAACAAAAAAAACCTGCCACCAAGAATACTCTATCCAGCAAGTTAAAGGAATTCATCACACTAAACCAGCTTTAAAAGAAATATTAAAAGGGACTCTTTGAGTGGAAAGGAAAGACCATAAACAGGAGTAAGGTGAGTAGAAAGGACAAAAGCAATAAAATTAAGTATATCTATAAAACTCAGTCAAGGGAGTGACAAAATAGAAGGATGTAAAGTATAACAACATATGCCTAAAATGTGGGGTGGGGAGAGAAGTAAAATATGGAATCAAACTTAAGTGACCATCAACTTAATATAGACTGCATATGCATATTATATATAAATCTAAAGGTAACCACAAATCACAAGTAATAATATATATGCAAAAATAGAAAAAGGAATCCAAGTCCATCACTTAAGAAAGCCAGCAAACTATGAGAGTAGAGAGCAAAAGAGAAACAAAGAAGAGCTAAGAAACCAACCATAAACAAGTGACAAAATGGCAATAAGTACATACCCATCAGTAATAACTTTGAATGTACCAAATACTCCATCAAAAGACAAAGGGTGACAAAGCAAGACCCATCTAGATGCTGCCTACAAGAGACTCATTTCAGACCTAAGGACACATGCAGTTTAGAAGTAAAAGGATGAAAAGCATTTATCATGCAAAGGGAAGTGGAAAAAAAGCCAGGTTAGCAATACTTATATTGGACAAAATGGACTTCAAAACAAAGACTGTAACAAGAGACAAAGAAGAACAGTATATAATCATAAAGGGAACAATCCAACAGGAAGATATAACAATTATAAATACTTACGCACCCAACATAGGAGTACACAAATACATGAAGTACTAATAAAAAATATAAAGGAAGTAATTGATAATAATACATTAATAGTAGAGGACTTTAACACTTCACTTACGTCGATGAATAGATCATCTAAACATTTGATAAGCAAACAGTGACTTTGAATGACACATTGGACCAGATGGTTCTAACAGATATACTGTGAACATTCCATCCTAAAACAGCGTAATACATGTTCTTTTCAATTGTACATGGAACATTTTCCAGGATACAACACATATTAGGACACAAAATATGTCTCAACATATCCAAAAGATTGAAGTCATACCATGTATCTTTTCCCACCACAATGCTATGAAACTACAAATCAACCACAAGAAGAAGAACAAGCAGAAGCAGCAGAAGCAATAGCAGCAGCAGAGAACAAAAAACAGACAAAAAAAAAAACAAAACAAAACACCAAGAAGTGGAGAGAACACAAATACATGGAGGTTAAACAACACGCTACTAAACAATGAATGAGTCAACCAAAACATCAGAGGAAATAAAAAAATACATATAGACAATGAAATTGAAAACACACGGTCCCAAATCTTTGGGATGCAGTAAAAACTGTTCGAAGGGGGAAGTACGTAAAAATATAGGCCTATCTCAAGAAGCAAGAAAAATCTCAAATAAACAACCTAACTTTATACCAAAGAAGCTAGAAAAACAACAAACAAAAACCAAACCAGTAAAAGGAAGGGAATAAAGATTAGAGCAGGAATAAATGAAATAGAAACTACAAAAACAATAGAATAGATCAATGAAACCAGGAGCTGGTTCTTTCAGAAGATCAACAAAATTGATAAACCTTTAACCAAACTCATCAGAGTGAGAGAGAGAGACAACCCACATAAATAAATCAGAAATGAAAGAAGAGAAATAACAATGAACAAAGGAATATTATGAAAAAATGTGCCGACAAACTAGAAGAAATGGATAAATTCAAAGAAACAATCTCCTGAAACTGAATCAGGAAGAAATAGAAAATTTGAAGACTGATTGTCATCAATGAAATTGAATTAGTAATGGACAAAAGTCCAGGACCAGATCTTCATAGGTGAATTCTACTAAACACTTAGAGAGGAGTAAATACTTATTCCACATGAATTATTCAAAAAAATAGAAAAGGAAAGAAAGCTTCCAAATTCATTCTATCAAGCCAGCATTATCCTGATACCAATATCAGAATAAGACATTACCAGAAAAAAGAGAAGTGTAGGTCAATATCTCTAACGAACATACATGCCAAAATCCTCAATAAAATATTAGCAATCCATTCTAGCAATGCATTTAAAAAATTGTTTACCATGATCAAGTGGGATTTATTCTTAGGTTTAATATTTGCAAATAAATCAACATGATACAACACATCAAAAAGAGAAAGGATAAAAACCATCTGATCATTTCAACAGATGCAGGAAATCATTTGACAACATCCATTTATGATAAAAAACCTCAACAAAGTAGGGTTAGAGGGAACATACCTCGACGTAATAAAGGCCATATATGAAAAACCCACAGCTAACGTTATTCTCAGTGGTGAAAAACTGAGAGTGTTTCCCCTAAGGTCAGGACTAAGACAAGGATGTTCACTCAAACCACTTTTATTCAACATAGTACTAGAAATCCTAGCCACAGCAATCAGACAATAAAAATAAATAAAATGCATCCAAACTGGTAAGGAAGAAGTAACATTTTCACTAATTACAGATGACATGATACCATATACAGAAAACCCAAAAGATTCTATCAAAAAACTACTAGACCTGATAAATGAGTTCCATAAGGTCACAGGATACAAAATCAATATACCAAAATCCATTGCATTTCTATACACTAATAATGAAGTAGCAGAAAGTGAAATTAAGAAAACAAACTCATTTACTATTGCCCCCAAAAGAATAAAATACCTCGGAATAAACTTAACCAGGAAGGTGAAAGACCTGTACTCTGAAAACTACAAAACGCTGATGAAAAAACTGAAGATGATGCAAACACAAATGTAAAGATATTCCACGGTCACATATTGAAAGAACAAAAATTGTTAAAATGTCCATGCTACTCAAAGCAATTACCAGATTTAATGCAATCCCTATGAAAATACCAACAACATTTTTCACAGAACTAGAACAAATAATCATAAAATTTGTATGGACCACAAAAACCCTGAATAGCTAAAGGAATCTTGATAAAGAAGAACAAAAGTGGAGCTATCATAATCCCAAATATCAAGATATACTACAAAGCTGTAGTAATCAAAAAAGTATGGTTTTAGCTCAGAAACAGACACATAGACCAATGGAAGGGAATAGAGAGCCCTGAAATAAATCCATGAATAAACGGTCAATTAATCTTCTACAAGGGAGACAAATATTCAATTGGGAAAAGACAGTTCTTCAGTAACTGGTGGGGAAACTGGACACCTACATGTAAAAGAATGAAACTGGACAAAATTTTCATACCATATACAAAAATAAACTCAAAATGGATTAAGAACCTAAATGTGAGACATGAAACCATAAAAATCACAGGGCACAGACAGCAATACCTCTGATGTAAGCCACAGAAATATTTTTCTAGGTGTGTCTCCTGAGGCAAGGGAAACAAAAACAAAAATAAACTACTGGGACTACATCAAGATAAAAACTTCTGCACAGTAAAGTAAACCACTAACAAAACTAAGAGAGAATCTACTGAATGGGAGAAGACATCTGCAAATGACATTTCTGATAAATAGTTAGTATCCAAAATATATAAAGAACTTATACAACACCAAAAAACCCCCCAAATAATCCAATTAAAAAGTGGGCAGAAAACATGACAACATTTCTCCAAAGAAGACATACAGTTGGCCAACAGATATATGAAAAGATGCTCAACATTACTAATTATCTGTAAAATACAAATCAAAATCAGAATGAGATATCACATCATACTTGTCAGAATGACTAAAATCAAAAACATAAGAAAAAACAAATATTGGCCAGGATGTAGAGAAAAAGGGAATCCTTGTGAACCCTTGTGCAAAGTGGTGCACCCCCTGTGGAAAACAGTATGGAGGTTCTTCAAAAAATTAAAAGTAGAATTCCCATATGATCCAGTCCCAATAATTCCACTACTGGATATTTACCCAAAGAATATGAAAATACTAATTCAAGAAGATCTATGCAGCCCTATGTTTATTGCAGCATTATTTAAAATAAGCAAATTATGGAAGCAACCCAACATGGATAGATGAATAGATGAAGAAGAAGTGGTGTACACACACACGCACACACGTACACACACACACACTGGAATATTACTCAACCATGAAAGAACAAAATCTTGGCATTTGCAACAACATGGATGGATCTAGAGAGCATAATGCTAAATGAAGTCAGTCACAGAAAGAACAATACCATATGATTTTAGTCATATGTGGAATTTAAGAAACAAAATAAATGAACAAAGAAAAAAGGGACAAACCAAAAAGCAGACTCTTAACTACAGAGGACAAACTGATGGCTATCAAAGAGAGGTAGATGGAGGGATGGGTGCAATGGATGAAAGGGATTAAGAGTTCACTTACTGTGAAGAGCACTGAGTAGTGTATAGAATTGTTGAATCATTATAGCATACATGTGAAACAATATAACTCTGTTAACTATACAGGAGTTAAAACGTAGATTAATTAATTTAATTTAATTTTTATAATTATTAATGATGAAAAGGACAAAAATTCCTATCACACATCATTAAGGAAAATGTTCTTATTTTAATAACTTATTAGAATGCTTAGCAAAAGAAATCTCCATTTAAAATGACATTTTTACAAAAGTGGGGTGAATAATGGTGATCAGAGCCCTTTTCTCTTACAAGAAATGTAATAGTGTCACCATTTCTGCCACACACAAGACTGACTGAGAGTCTTGCCCAGGAGTGTAGGAATCACTGACTGTCACTGATTTCCTCTTTTTTTTTGTTATTTTCTGTACTATTTTTCATCATATGTGGCATTTTGGGAATGAAACTTTATTAAAAGGTGCTACCCTAGGGCAGTGGATCTAGGAAATGAGAATTCAGTGAAATAGAAACAACAAAGCTTCCAAAATAAATTATGTGGCTGAGATGAAAGAAGGGTAAATGGGTACAATTGACAAGTTGATACAGAATTGATGTTTTCCACAAGTTTAAACAAACTAGTATGCTCTGTTTCTATTCTGTAAGGAGAGCTGCTAATAAGTCTTATCCCACAGATTGTGAATCTGTAATAAAGTTGAAGAAGAAACTTGTATGTATAGTAAATTAATTATGATCAGAATGTAAAAGTTACATTTCTGTAGATGTCCTATGTGGAATATGTAAAAATTGGAATAGCATGCCTAACTTGGTATGTAACTTCTTTACACACAACGAAAACATATAACTAGTGATGGTAACCGAACGTAATTAGGATCTGGATCTGGTAAGAGGGGGAAGAAAAAGGGAACATATTTTTGTAGTTGTATGGGCTTGAGCTTTATTTAGGTGAGTATGTAATCTTCTAAAAATGTCACATAATGACCAAATATAGCCTATCTCTTGCTTTTGTTTAAAAAAATTACAGGAATACAGCCACACCCATTAGTTTACATATCATCCATAGCTGATCTCATGCTACAACAACAGAGTAAGCCTAAGTTGTTTATTATCTGGCCTTATCCAGAAAACATCTGCAATCCTTGTTTTCTGTTTTAAATTGAGGTTCAGTTTTGTCCTTTATTTCTTTAAATGTTGGAATGTGTTTAGCGGGTAAGAAGCTCATAGTCAAAATAATATGTAACTAAGAATAAAACTCTGTATTTTGCATAGGAAAAATCTGCCTGCTATGATTCAATTCAAATTTTCAAATATTTACTTAGTACTTACCACATACACAGCATCATAAATAATAAAAAATAATCGTAAGAATTTTTGGAATTTAAAATCAGGATAAAATATATATGTATCCCATAATAAAAAAATCAAAGAACCACAAATAATACATTATCCATTCTTAAGTGACTAGATTTTTATTAATGATATCTAAGGCAAAGTATAAACATTCCATCCCACTGTATTTATGTAAAGTGCTCATAAGGAACCCCGGGAAAAAATGACAAAATCCTTTTCCAAAAATAGTAGATTTGCCAAATATTTACTTGTTCTTATGTACTTAAATAAGTTTGCCCACTTTTGTCTATTTACATGTTCTTCATGGCAATACATACTATATGATGCTTAAATAATAAAACCTGTTTCTAATATAAAAATAACATATTTGTGTGGAAGTTTTCCTTTTCTAAACATACACTAGAAATTATAAAATCATCCTCTTTGCTCTCAATTCTGCATCTGCTCACACCCCTCATTAATCTGTTGGTTACCTCTGCTTTGACTTGATCTGCAATAGTACTGGTACTAAAGTGCTTGGGGAAATGGCAGGCACATCACACACTTTCCTGCTACATTTTCAGCTGTAAATACAGTCCTCATTGTCTGGAAACCTTAGAAAGGTTCAGGTAAAAAAGTTGTTTGTTCCATAATAAAGGGCAGTCCTTTTTATACCCCATCTATAACAAGTTTTCATTACACCTTTGGATCCTAGTTGGGCAAGTTACGATGTTTATATTTGTGGAATATATGGGGCCAAGTTCATGATGAAATGGTATCATTTATCATCCAATCCACCCTGTGGTCATCAGAAGGGTATATAATCAAACACCCACTCCCTTACACACACACAGGTACACATAAAGTCTCTCAAGGTGATGACACATTATCTCTGAAATTATACATTAGAATGATGTTCCTTTTTCTCAGATAAAATTCAAAGGTCTATGGCAAAGACAACATGCTAAACTGTATCATCCACTTAGACTACATTGTCCAAGAAATTATGGAATTACCTCCTGGAAATAAGTCCATTGTGTTAGCTGTGAAATTAAGATAAGCTGAAGACAAGGATGTAAAGGCACACAGGTGGAGAGGGTGAAATGGCTGAAGACAGCAGAGATAGCTGGCCGTAATTCACATCTATCATCATTTATCAAGTACCCATTGTATACTTGTGAAAACATAAAAAGTTTTTAAGTGAAAGTTCATCTTTCACTGTTTTTGTCTGCTTGGGCTGCTATAACAAAATGCCAGAATATGTGCTTCTAAATGAGAGAAATTTATTTCTCACAGTTCTGGAAACTGGGAAGTCCAAACTCAAGGTGGTGGTAGATGCTATGCCTGGGGAGGGCCTCCTTCCTGGTTCCCAGAAGGCCATCTTTTCACTGTGTTCTCACTTTTTGGAAGGGGTTTCTCTGTGGTCTCTTTTATAAGGGCACTAATCGCATTCGTGAGGACTCCATCCTCAAGATCTAGTTTCCTCCCAAGGCCCACCACCAAATGTTAGGATTTAACATATGAATATGGGGAGGATGCAAACATTCAGTCTATAGTATTCAAATTTCACAAAGTAGACAAACAGGGAACATTTCCTAACTTGCTAAATCTGGCTAGCAAAATCCTGATAAATACTGGAAAACAGCATGGAGTTCCTCAAGACGTTAAAAATAGAGCTACCCTACGACCCAGCAATTGCACTACTGGGTATTTACCCCAAAGATACAGATGTAGTGACAAGAAGGAGCACATACACCACAATGTTCATAGCAGCAATATCCACAATAGCCAAACTGTAGAAGGAGCTGAGATGTCCTTCAACAGATGAATGGATAAAGAAGATGTGGTTCATATATATACAGTGGAATATTATTCATCCATCAGAAAGGATGAATACCCACCATTTGCATCGACATGTATGAACTAGATGGGTGTATGCTAAGTGAAATAAGTCAAGCAGAGAAAGACAATTATCATATGGTTTCACTCATATATGGAGCATAAGGAATAGCACAGAGGACCATAGGGGAAGGGAGGGAAAACTGAATGGGAAGAAATCAGAGAGGGACACAAACCATGAGAGACTCTGGACTCCAGGAAACAAACTGATGGTTACAGAAGAGAGGGGGGTGAGGGGATGGCGTAACTGGGTGATGAGTATCAAGGAGGGCACGTGTTGTGATGAACACTGGGTATTATACGCAACTAATGAATCATGAACACTACATCAAAAACTAATGATGTGCTATATGTTGGCTAATTGAACATGACAAAAACAAAAAACCTACTACAGAAAGTATAAAGATGAAAAAGAAATAAAAAAGACATGATAAATCGAGAAGTTGAGATCTCTTATGAAAACAGAGGCAAAAATCTTAAACAATAAAAACAAACAAACAAAAAAAAGAAGTGAAGAAAAGAAACACAAGATCCACCAAGACTGATGGTGAAGGCCCTGAGTTTAGAGGGTTACCCCATCACTGCCATTGTGTGAAACATTAACAACTTCAATAGGCACGTTTGCAAGGCTGTGAATATGACAGGAAAGCATCTCCACACACTGAAGGCCATCATAAGGCCTATTCACCTAATAAAAACTGTCATTTTTTTTCCTACAATTACTTCCTTGTATTTGCCAAGTGCTTTCTGCAGGTTCTTGGCTTTAAGACCATCACTCACTTTGCATCCCATGATGAAAGAGTAGGGAAACCTCATCCCTAATTCTGGAGACTGGATGGGCCCGGTAACTTGGGGTTGAAAATGAGCACGGAAATGAGCAATCTTGTTCTTGGTAAAAGGAAAGAGTAAGAGAGGATAGTAGAAAAAAATGAGGAGAGGTTGAGAAGGAAGACTTAGAGAAAAATAAATGAATAAAATAAATAGGAAGTGCTAATTCTCCCCCTGCGTTTAGTTCCCCAGCAAAAAGGGAAACCAACTAAAGTAGTAAAACCTACCTACCCCAAAGGGAAATTCCAGGTAACAAAATCTTGGGCGAGATTCTTAATGTTTGAGTGAGGTGTTGGGAAAGTACACACAAAATGGCTCATAATAGGTAGGTTTAACGTAAAGCTAATGAGATTTGGGTTTCAGCTTCCAAAGTCACTGAGGGGTCCATACAATGTTTTCTCATGGCCATGTATTTAAAACGTTTGAAGAGGGAGATGCAGGCTTCCAGTTATGGAATGAGTAAATTTTGGGAATAAAAGGCACAGCATAAGGAATACAGTCAATGATACGTAACAGTGACGTAAGGGGCACATGGTAACCACACTTGTGGTGAACATGACATGATGTACGGACTTGAGAAATCCCTAAGCTGTACACCTGATACTAATGTGACATTGCATGTCAACTATACTCAAATAAAAATAAAATTAAAATTGAATTTTAAAAAGATAATTTGACCATTACCCGTTGAGTATTATTTATTTCCTGTCTTCCTTTCCTTTAAGATAACACTGGAGTGGCACGAAGGTCATTTTTAAGGATTTGGCTAAGAGGAAACTG
Source organism: Ailuropoda melanoleuca (assembly GCF_002007445.2). Lineage (NCBI taxonomy): Eukaryota > Metazoa > Chordata > Mammalia > Carnivora > Ursidae > Ailuropoda > Ailuropoda melanoleuca. Next base: position 8,810,148 of record NC_048235.1, on the reverse strand, counting down.
AGCGGAGGCTAGAGTTAATTCAGAGTTATGGGGATGTATTTATGGAGCTCAAGATCACTTCCGTGTAAAGTTATCATAATTGTAACATGTAGGGATAAGTAAGGTTTTAGGAAATACTTGTACCACCTCGAGGCTGACTTGTCGGCCTTATGGCCAGAGGCCTTATCACCCTATAGTCATGTACTCTGGCATCCTAGAAGTTTGAGGATCAAAGAGAAGCTAGGTGTGAAATATGCAATACAAAAAGGTAGTCTTTGGAAAATTCTTCCAATTATCAAGCATGTAAATTTGAAAATAGAGTCAAAGATAATATATCCTCATTTCAAAGATATATTTGATAATTTAACATACGTAATTGTAAACATATGAAATGTTTTTGAGGGGTATTATCTGAGTAGAATTTATCAAATTCCCATGTTTATTTTTTTTAAAAGATTTTTTATTTATTTATTCGACAGAGATAGAGACAGCCAGCGAGAGAGGGAACACAAGCAGGGGGAGTGGGAGAGGAAGAAGCAGGCTCCTAGCAGAGGAGCCTGATGTGGGGCTCGATCCCACAACGCAGGGATCACGCCCTGAGCCGAAGGCAGACGCTTAACCGCTGTGCCACCCAGGCGCCCCCAAATTCCCATGTTTAAAAACCTAAACTGACAGAAGTGAATACACTTATGTGTGAAATTGTATATTTTATGTGCCCCAGTTATCAAAAATTATAAAAAATTCATTATGCTAGATGAAAGACTAAATTAATTTTCCTTTCTATACATAAATACAAAATTTTCATGTTAAGAGACAATCAAAGAGTACATAAAATGTACAGGAGAGGACTATTACAGTAGTACATGAGGCAGTTGATAACAAAACACTGCATTATTTTTCCATGTTTTGTGCTATTTGGTATTTGTCAGCTTTTAAAATGTTTAACCTATTTCTTTTCTTTTTCTAAATAAACATTCACTTTAATAAATAAAAATATATCGATCATCGTTCCACAAGCATTTATTAAATATCTACTCTATGCAAAAATTATACTAAGTAGTGGAATTCTAGCAGTGAACAAGATAAAACCTGTCCTTGTCCTCGTTAATATTACAGAAGGTAAGACAAACAGTGAATTACTAATGAAGCAATGATCTAATACAGTGCTACAAAAGAGAAACTCAGTGTGCTTCGAGCTCATGTGATAAAATAGGCCTGTCCCCCAAGGATAGGTAGGGGATGATGGTGAGGGGTTTCTTCGGGAGGTAAATTGTGAGCAAACTTTTTAGGATGAGTAGGGATCATGTAAGTAAGGGGTTGGATGGGTGTGAGAAGAGTCTTTCTGGCAGAAGGGGAGCATATGCTATGGCTCTGAAGAAGGAAAAACCATGGTATGGTTAAGAACTTGAAAGATAGGGGCGCCTGGGTGGCACAGTCGTTAAGTGTCTGCCTTCGGCTCAGGCCGTGATCCTGGCGTTATGGGATCGAGCCCCATATCAGGCTCCTCTGCTATGAGCCTGCTTCTTCCTCTCTGACTCCCCCTGCTTGTGTTCCCTCTCTCGCTGGCTGTCTCTCTCTCTGTCAAATAAATAAATAAAATCTTAAAAAAAAAAAAAAGACCTTGAAAGATAGACAAGTGGCTAATGACAGACCATGAGGTACAGCTGTGGGATGGCCAGTGGCAGGTGGCACAGGGCTATGTTAATCTTTGGTCTTTTATCACCAGAAGAAAGATTAGTTTTTAAAGAATTTTAAGTATTTGAGTGACATGCTCAGTAACAAATATAGTTCTGACTAATCTGTAGATGATGCCTGAAGGAGCATAGGATGAGAGAGGATTTTGTGGGAAGTCAGGTAACCCGCAATCATAGCTCAACCAGGATGATGGCAGAGAAGTGGGAAGATGAGAAATCTATTCTGGATGGAGGAAACAAGTGAAAAGAACAAGACAAAAGTGGAAAAATACAGAATATATCAGAACTTTGACTTATCTTTGTAGCAAAGCACATAGTGAGTCTTCAAAGGAAAGGAACAGAAAATGAATTTCAATAGATAGACCGCCTGCTTGAAGTCTTTGCTCAGGAACTCTTCAATATTCATTTAAAAAACATCTATGTCCTTCTGTCGCTCTGTAACATGAATTCTGTTTTGTTCAGTTGTAGTCTAAGCTCTCAAAAGAGTGCTTAGCACACATAGAACAAAATGATTATGTGTGTGTTGAATGAATAAATAATGACTCCAAACAAACAAACAAAAACCATGATTCTGTAAGAACTGTTTTCGAAGAGTTAATTCTGGTGAAAAGAGGATCCTTTTGTTGGTGATAGCTGGCACCTTCAAAATCTTCTCTAGAGGCACGGCTCAGTTGCAACTTTCTCTGAAGACTAAGAACAGCTATATTTCTATTTTTCTTATCTCAAATTCTGGTGAGATTTCAAAATAAGATCTGCCAGGTGGGACTTTGCACTTGATTTGAAAAGGTGAAAATTCTGCTCAGGCACCACTATCAAAATTTCTAAAAGGAGAGCTATCCTATTTCTTATTGAAAATTCATTTATTTCATGAGTATTAACTGAGTATCTGCATTAGGCGCTCCATCATACTATTTAGAAATATTAGTGAACAAAGCAGGCACAGTGTCTCATGTCTAACATTAGACATGAAAAACAACTACACAATGTAAAACAAACTAAATTGACAGTAAAATATTTTTAAAAACATGTTGATTGCTTTGGAGGTAACAAAAAAGTAAAAAAGTTATGGAGATCACAGATGGATGGCTCTCCTTTAGATGAAGTGATTGGAAAGATTTTCCAAGGAGGAAATATTTCAGCTATGATATGAAAGATGAAATCTTTTCCCTGTAAGTAGCTAAAAATTTGGAAAAGGGAACAGAAAGTCTCTAAAGCAGGAAGGGGCTCGACAGGATGAAGGGGAGGAAGGAAGGAAAATCATGACAACAGGGGTCTTTATTGATGGCTTACTGTGTTCCAACACCATGCCAAGACGTTATCTCTATTATATCTTTGAAGTCAGACAATTTCACCACTATCTCATCACTTTAGAGTTGAGGAACAAGTAACAGAGAGAAAGTGATTTGCCCAAGATCACACAACACAAAGTCACACACAGGTGTAACAAGATTCAGGCAACTGAACTCAACTCCATATCAATTATACAAGGGCTTGCAAGAGGCTGCAAAGTTGTGTGGAGTCAAGATAACCTGGAACTGGAATTCAAGTATTAGCTATGCACTGCTCTTATAAGCATAGAAGCTTATCATATATGATAGTGTCTTCATTCCATAAGATTTTAGACTGGTAGTAAGGGTTTCCTTTTTAATAACTACAGATGGCCTTTCTTGGATAAAGCAGCAACTGAATGTTTTAATAGCATACTTATATATTCTGGAAAACATTCTTATATTTCAGAGAAAATTTTAAAAATACTTAAATAAATGAAGAGAGAGAGAGTATTCATGGATTAGATAATTCAATTTTATCAAGATTTCATTTCTTCCCAAATTGATTCATAAATTCATAGTCATCCTACCTATAATCCCAGAAACTTTTTTAAAAAAGGGAAATTCACAATATTTCTAAAATCTAAGTGGAAATGCCAAGGACCTTGAAAAAAATACATATATATATCTTGAAGAAAGAGAATGAAAATAGGAATGCATGTAATTTGATTTCATGACTCACGATAAATCTAGAATAATCAAAATGATGTGGCATTGGCTTAAGAATCAAAAGAATAGATCAACAGAAATCCACTGATAGCTCAGAGATAGATTTACCCTTATAAGTTCATTGTGTTTATGACAAAAGCACGGAAACCATGATTTGTAAAAGAATGACTTTGCGAGGTGATAGAGTAATTGGATATCTATATCTACATCTATATATATATTTATATCTATCCATATATATATAAGATGACCTCTACTCACTTCACAGCATTCCAACCAGTCTTAAGTGTTAACTTGCTTCAAGCTTATGCATTCCTTGCTGGCTGACCTAGGTCCCTGATGACCCCTAGCAAAACTAACTTCCATTCCTTGAGAAGTGAAGGACCAAACTTTCCCAGAAAGCCCTGACTACATTGGAAAACAGCTGCCAAGGATGCCAGCAAATCCGTTCAAGGTCATGTCAACATATGACTAACAGCCTGGGCACCTGCTTCTCCTGCAGGCAGCCCCCCTCCCTTTCCCCACACCATCCCATTTTTAAACACTCTGGCTTCCCCTAGCTGGGGAAGATGGTCTTTGAGACATCAGTCCACCATCTTCCCAGGTTGCTGGCTGCCTGAATAAAGCAAACTTTCCTTTCCCAATATCACTTATCTCTCAGGTACTGATTTTTGGTCAACGAGCAGCAAACCTGAGTTCTGTCCAGAGATACTCACACCTTGTACCCAATAAATGGATTAATTCCAGAAGAAGAATATTCCTAAATATAAAAGCAAAAACGATGAAACTCTAAAGAAAAACATAATAGAATATCTTCCTAACTTGAGGGCAAGAACAGGTTTCTTAGGTTACAGACAGTAATAACCTTAAAAGTATCTAATTAGACTTCATCAAAACTGCTAAAATTCTGATCATTAAAAGATATCTTTAAAAAACATAGGCAAGCATTAGTGTAAAAGAAAACATTCATAAAACATGTATCTGACAAAGGACTCATATAGAGTACATAGTCACATCTACAACTAAAAAATAAAAGAAAAAGAAAAACAGATACTTTAAAATAAAAGATATACTAATGACCATTACACAGTTGGAAACTGCTCAAATTATTCATTGTTATTGAAATGTAAATTAAAACCACAGTGAGGTGCCACTGCACACCCATCAGAATGATTAAAGTAAAACAGACTGACAGATCAATGCTGGCAAGAATGTTAAGCAATCAGAACTCTCAGAAATTGCTGGTGGAAACTTAAGCTGGTGCCATCACTTGAAAAACACTTTGGAACATTTCCTATAAACTAAACATTTACTTGCTCTATTACCATGTCACTCCTAAATATATACTTAAGAGAAATGAAAAATATATTCACAAAAAATCTGTGCAAGAATATCCATAAGGCTTTATTTATAATAGTTCAATTCAACAAGCAACTTCAGTATCCATCAACGGAAAAATTAGTATATTCAAACAATTGAAAACTATTCAGCAGCAAAGAAAACATACTATTGATACTTGCAACATTTGTGATCAATATCAAAAATGATATGCTAATCTAAAATAACCTTAAGCTGAAGAGTACATGCTATACAATTCTAAGTATTTGAACTTTTATGACCATGAAACTAATCCTTGTTGTAAAAAAGTGAGATGCTTGTTATGGGACTGGGGACTTGAAAAGAGCAGAAAGAAACTATCTGAGGTGATGATGTTATTTTATATCTTGACATGATATGGGTTACACAGATGTAGACAGTTTTCAGAAACTAGTGAATACATACAAATTTTGTGTATTGCACTGAGCAAATCTTACATCAAAAGAAAAACATTGCAACCAAATTATCTTATCCGAATAACGTCATCATTAACCAAATCCTCATTAATGGTATGAATACTGATGTCTTTAGGAGAAGGTATAATGATTCCAATTTCCTTTGAAAGGTATCATAAATAACATAGCTTGACAGATGGAAAAGGAATGAATAGATGTACTAATATGTGATAATTACAGTAATATGTTCACAGTAACATGTTAGTAAGCCTATAGAGATTCAGTGTAAATATTTTTCAAATTTGCTGTGTATTAGAAAATTTTAATACTTCTATATGGGAAAATAATTTTCTCCAATACATTTTTGGTACAATTTATATTTTTCTAGTAACACTTTTCTACTGGCATAGCTTTATTGCTTTTTTTTAAAGCAATAAAAAGACTGAGTTCATTTTAAGTAAAAAAAAATATTTAAAATTCTAACAGCAATTAAAAGAAATTCACAATTAAATGGCCCTTCCCTTGTGTGGGTAGTAATATATAAAATATATAAAATAACATATAATGTATATACCCACCTGCTAATTGGATACCATTGTGACAAACTTATTTAGGTGACTAACTCAAGAATGTGTGTGATATATCAGTTTTGACCTTATAGCATAGTTGTCAAATCTACACATAAAGATTCTGGCATTAACATGTATTTTCATTTATTTATCTTAAAATATATGTAAAAGGAAGAAATGGGGGGCGCCTGGGTGGCACAGCGGTTAAGCGTCTGCCTTCGGCTCAGGGCGTGATCCCGGCGTTGTGGGATCGAGCCCCACGTCAGGCTCCTCTGCTGTGAGCCTGCTTCTTCCTCTCCCACTCCCCCTTGTTTGTGTTCCCTCTCTCACTGGCTGTCTCTATCTCTGTCAAATAAATAAATAAAATCTTTAAAAAAAAAAAATAAAAGGAAGAAATGGATTTCATTGAACTTACATTAATAGGTACATGAGCTATAACCACAGATAGGACAATAAATGCATAAAGTACTGGATTAGAAAGAGAAAGTTGCTGTATGTGGAGAAAATAATCTTTCATTTATTAAAGAGTGGAAAAATTAGGAGAGGCTAACTATTGGCATTTTAGATAATTGCTTGATATATCCCATATTACACACTGCAAAAGTAAAATTTAAAAAAAATCTAGAAATTAGCTTTTATCAATAAAGTGAGTGCTAATGCCAGCTATAACCTTATTCTCTACAACTTCAAAGCTCTGTGTATTTCTTGAAAGACCCTAAGGCACATGTGAAAAAAATGGAGAGAATTTTTATTTTTGTATGAAATGACTCAATATTATAAAGATGTCAGCTTTCCTAAGTTACGAAAGGAAGGTAATTCACCACCCCCCCCACACACACATAAATACTAACAAGCTCTAATAAGGAGCAGGAAAAGTTGATAATGAAGTTCAAAGGGAAAGCAACACATATGCAAAAAATAGCCAGGAAATTATGGAAAAAGCAAAGCTATGAGAAAGAATCAATACCACATGATGTTTTAATATATAAGCCCTTTATAGAAAAACAGAGTAGTACGGATACATAAGAAGACAGTTAGAAATCTGACAAAGTAGACTGCCGGGAGATAGACTTAGGTACATGTGGAATTTAGTATCTGATATAAGCAGCATCTCAATCCTCAGGTAAAGATGGATTATAACAGAGTGCTGAGACAATGACCATTTGAAAATCATGTACTCTTAGTCTCAAATCTCATAATATGCATAAGCACAAACTCAGAGTAAATCTGCAACTTAAATATAAACTAATAAATTTTAAAAAAGAAAGAAACCTTATAAAAGCCATAAGAAAACATGGATGTATTACTCTATAACTTGAGCGTAGGAAAAGTTTTTTAAACTATACCTGGAAATTCAGATAAAATAAAAGATTGATGAGTTTAACCATAAGAAACAAACATTTTTTCTGGATAAAATCTACTATAAATATAGTCAAAAGAGAACTGAAGAACTGGAAGAAAAAACTACAACATATATCACAGATAAAGGGCCAATATCCCTAACATATAAAAGCACTCTTTAAAGTTATAAAAATCCTTAAAAATCCTGCAGAAAAAATGAGTGAAAGCATCACAAACAATTCACAATGAAAGATATAAACATGGCTCTTAACCATAGTAAAATACGTTCAGTTTTGAAATTGGTGGAAATAAAAACTGCCTGACATACCATTTATCACCTAAGAGAATGGCAAAAAAATTTTTTTAAAGTAGGAGGACACGTTCTGTTGGAAGAGCCCTGGGAAACAAACACTCCCATAATTGCTTATGGGAATGCAAATCAATACAACCCTCTTGGCAAATATCTGACAAGTATGCTTTTTTACCTTTTAACTGGTAATTTCACTTAGAAGAATTTGTCATTAAGATAGGCTTTAAAGAATACATATGAACAAGATTCTTCATTACAACATGGTTTGTAATTGCAAAGAGCTGGGAAAAACCTAAATGATTCAGGATTGCATGGACTCTGATGCACCCAGGCAATGGAGCACCTTGCAGCTGCGAAAAAGATAAAGCTCTATGCAGACAGTCTGCAGATTTCCTAACTCTATCTGCTCAAAGCACCCAGATACAGTGATATCCTTGTGGTAGTGAACAGACCTAGCGCCCATCACATGGTTTCTAAATGCATTCTTCACAAAAAGGAAACAAAGCATCAGGGCTTCTTGGAAAAATATCTAATTCCTAGGGTATGGTTGGGGAAAATAAGTAATAAAATTAACCTGGATCATCTTTTGTGTCAGAAAGAGTAAAGGACTTCTCAAAGAGTAATGGTGACATGCCAAAGGACACTGGCGTCAGCTTGGAAGGACTTACACAGGCCAAATCTGAAACAGTTTGATTATCAATATAATGATAGTAATGGATTATCACTCATTATAAATGCTTAAGTAAATAATTAAATTGGACAGTAGAGAAATCTTCATGGTAGAATGCCAACTAATTAATACAGAAGGCGTGACAAAATTGGAAAATCGCCATTTGACAAGATCATAATAATAATCATTGCAAGCAAAAATTATCTGGATGCTAATACAGAAGGTGAAATTACCATGTGGAATGGAATATGTACATGATCTCAAAGTATCTCCCCTACTGTATTTATTAATTACAAAAGAAAGGGGAAACATTAAAGTGATGACATTACCTTAACCAAAGTCAATCTCATCAGTGCAGGAAAAATTGGGCATCCCATGACTGGTGCTATAATACATTGAGAAGGATGTTCATTAATTTTGTGGCATTCCTGACGAAACGCATAATGCAATCATGAGGAAACATCACAAAAGGCAAATCAAGGACATTCAACAAATAATAAACTGTTATCTTAAAAAAAAAAAAGTCAAAGATATGAAAGAAAAGCTTGAGGAACTGTTCCAAAGGGCATTAATGGGCTCTGTGCCACATATGGGTTAGATCCTGGACCAGTAAAAAAAATTATTTTGCCACATTTGTTATATGTATAATGATATTAGTAGAGTAAGTGACACAGTTTGAACAAAGAATGAAGATTAGACAGTAACATTTTCATTGTTGTTAATTCCTTGATTTTGATAATTGCCCCGTGGTTAAGTAAAACATTGTTTTTATTTTTAGAAAACTCATTGAAGTCTTTAAACATAAAGGGATGTCATATCAGCCACATATTTTCAAATATTTCATAACATTTGAGGAACCTAAGTAAAGATGAAGGAGACATGAAACGTCTTCCTACAATTCTAGTAAATCTTCTATAAATCTAAAATTAATTCAAAATGAGAATCTTAAAATATTTACACATATATTTACATGTTATATAATGGTGTGTATAAATATAAATTATACATAAAAGAATCTATATTTTTATATTATATATATTATATTCAATTACCATTACATACTTTCCTGGAAATCACTAACATTAAAGAATTGGTAAATGGAAATTTAAAGTAAAATATATTCTATGGGCCCTACAATATTCTTAGCTACAAATAAAGGAGTCACAGATCGTACATGCCTTCGTATATTTATTATTTTTTAATATCTCGCCTATGTCATCAGCCCTCTGGAAACACTAGAATAATTAAATTCTCACCAGTTAAATGTGTAGAATAATTAAAGTTGTCAAAACCTCCAATGTGCACAGATCCTGAGGCTATTCATATAAACAAAGCCAAGCAACATAGATGGAGTCACTTTAAGGTCATTTTTAGCATTTTTGAGTTAAAAAAGAATGACACATAAAACAATATAAACTAATATGGAACTTATGAAATCTTAGCAGGAATTTTATATTTAGAACAGAAATATAACAAATAGCAGGTTAATAGGTTAATAACTGTTGGATTTTTTTTTTCCTGAATGTCATCTTCTAATAACCAGAGTTAACCGTCCCATTCTTTTTGCATAAAAAAAGACAAAGACATCTTTGATAGTAGAAAAATTACGCATCCTCAGAAACCACCTTACGGTGCATCCTTCCCAAAAGGTGAGGCTCTTCAAAATCAAGGCATGGGGTCTGAAGCATTGTGAAAAGCTGCCTAAGTAATTATTGTGATTTCTATGCAAGGAGCAAAGACAAAAGCTAGCTAGGCCTGTCATCATCTTGTATGAAATTTTTATGTTAAGGAAACTCTTAATCTAGATGGCACTGCAAGTTCACATGCAGAGTTCCTTCTCTGTTTCAAAAATATAGCAATGATGAACAGAATAAAAATGTACAGTCAAAAAATAAAAACATACATGAAGAAGAAACAGAACAGAAGCAAAAAAAACCAAAAAACAAGTGAAACTACATCTGCAGGCTTGCTCTGTGAATAGAAGCAAGTGAAGGTGGTCTGCAGTTTCATCTCCTGAAGAACAATGAATACTTCAATCAACCAATGTGGCAGGTAGAACTGAATCCAGATACATGGCCTGCAATAAATACACACCGTGGAATCCCTCTGCCCTTAAAATGAGGCTGAAAAATGCACAGCTGAGCCTCACCTGCAACTAGGGCTTTAGGAATACAGTGGATTGTAGCATCCATGCTAGGGAGCTGTCCTAGCTCCTTCTGATGCCACAATATTGCCACAGTTAATAGAAGGACTGCGAATATGGCTCAGGACTGAGGACCAGGGGACTCCCCGTGGGGAGTCACAGGGAAGAAAGAAAGAAACAAACTAAATCGTTAAAGCAGAGAGAGAAAATTCACTCCATACAAGTCTGCAACCCAAAATTCCAAAATGTGTTAGTAAAACTTTAAAAGTTAGCTAACCAAATAATAATTAGGAGATGAAATCCCTAAAATTGAAGGAAAGGAGAAAAGCAATCTAAAAATGACTATAAAACCTATGTTCGGGATTTTAAAAATACAACTGAAAAGTGTTTATAAATAGAAAAAGAAACTATTAAATAAATGAACAAACAAAACCCAGAAATGAAGCAAGGCAATATAACATAATAACATAAATAATGAATTAGAGCTCAACAAGTATGAAGTTTCTGTTATACAAGATAAGTAAGTTCAATGGATCTGTTACCGGTGGCGAGTCTGTGTTGTATGAATGGATGTCTCTGTCCTTGGATTTACCTGAGGATCCCAGCTGGAATAGAGACACCCAGAAGGGAGGTAGCAAACACAAAGCAGTTTATTAAAGCGAAACTACACACTGAAGGTGGGAGAGCAGGAACCAGCCTCCAGGTTGTTTGGGATTAGATACTATTGGGTTTTTCTGGGCTGGGAAGGAGCAGTGGGGGTCTCTAATGGGGGCTGCCTCCAATCATTGTGGACTCCTCCCACAGGTTGGGAGGGGGAGCTTTTGGCCCTATGAAGTTCATACTAGAACCATCTTGGCAGCCTTTCTCAATTGAGAGGGCTGGACTGTACCCAAAATGCAAATGCATTACAATGAGTCTAGGGGTTACCCTGGGGCAGCAGTGGAAGAGGAGAGTGAATGCTCTGCACTTATGGGTCTTAATTTGTCAGCCCCAAGGTCTTGGAAACCACAAGGTCAGGATGTTGTGCCCCTGGGCTTCTAATATGTAATCTGTTCATCCTTGCCCTTGCCTCAAGCTCATGTCTCCATCATTCATTCCTCCCTGAAGGATTTGGGATTGGCCCGGGGTGTTCCAACCCTTGTTCTTGTCTAGTTTCTACCTAACAGATCTGCTATGCAACACTGTACTTATAGCTAACAATACTGTACTGTCAAAATTTTAAGAGGCTTGATCTCATAATAAGTGTTCTTAAGAATATAAAAAATAACTAATGAATTTAAAATTCTTGAAATGAAAAGTGTACCGTGAAATGAATTAAATGACCCAGAAAGAGACAATACCTCTAGTCTTCACACAAAGAGAAAAAGGAAAATGGAGACACTTTCAGAAATTATCAGAACACAGAAAATTCACCCACAGCACAGACAAAGAGATTTTTAAAATGCGTATAGGTAAAGGATTCTATTTGGTCCAGTATGGATTCAGTTGATCCCTAATGAATAACCTATAATCATCCTTCTTTAGAGTCAACAGGCAAAAAGATCTTAAACAGAAGGGAAGAAGTGCCTTTTAATACATTTTTTTTTCTATGGAATGATTGTCATTAATTTCTATTTCCTGAGAAAAAGAAAAAAAATGTTACATCTTGGTAAATGGTGATTTAAGACCTAGCATATATTCCTGAACACTTAACAGAACATAGGATTATGTATTTGGGACACAGAAAAGGGAACAAAATTTCCATTTGAACGTGTCCCAGCAAATGGACTCCTCAGGTAGGCAATTTGCATATAATAACCTAAAACTGGGGAAGATTTGGGGCTTGATATGCAAATAGAGTAGACTAACCCCATTGACTATTTAAAGGCAGGGGACCAGATGAAACAGCTCCCAAGGACTTGCAGAAAAGAAGATAGTTGGTCCAGGTTGGAGTTCACAGCTCTTCCACATTTAAAGTTGAAGTACAAAAGCATGGTTTAGCAAAAGAATTCTCAAGGAGTGGCCAGTGAAGTGGAAATAAATCAGAAATGCCTCTGGTCCTAGAAAGAGACACAAAGATTATTTAAGTGGGGCCTTGGGGCAGGGTATAAGGGCAGTGGTGAGCAATCCCTTTAGAATATGGAAGAGAAATGGCCCTTGGATTTGGAAAACTAAGGTGATGGAGAGTGACTGGCACTCAGGCAGTTTAAATCTGTTGTCATAGTTGAATTTACATGTTAAGTAAGGTAGAGCTAGTCAGACAAATTTTTAGGGAAAAGACAGTAACTGTGATACCTTCCTTACTGTGGGATTGGGAAAAAGGGCAGAAAGGATTACACTTCTGCACTCGATAGTGACTGTCTCGTTCCTCTCATTCTCGACAGTGACAGAATAATTACCTCTTAGCACTAATCGACCACCCAAAGGCCTTCTGAGGCTTCAACCTTTCAATTCCCCCCACTGCACAAAATTACATCTGTGTAATGTAATAGGCAAAAACGAACCACCTTAAACATAAAATTCAAATTTAGGATCTTGGTTTTATTAGTACACTAATCTGAAGAAGACCAAAGCATTTTTTTCCCTCTTTATGTACTTAGACTCAGGAATAAAAATTGTAACATTAACATCCCAAATTGTTCTCATGTGTAAAATTCATATATATCCCCATTTTTGGTCTGCTTGGGCCACTATAACAAAATACCACAGATTGAGTGTCTTATTAAAAAACAAAACAAAACAAAACAAACCAGCTATTTATTTCTCATAGTCCCTGAGGCTGGAAGTCCAGATCAGATTGGGTATCTGGTGATGACACCACCTTCTGGACTGTAGACTGAACGTCTCAATGTGTCCTCGTCTGGGTGAAGGGGCAAAGGAGCCCTCTGGGGTTCCTTTTCTAAGGACACTAACAGCGTTCATGAGGGCAGAGCCTTTTAAGGACCCCACCTGCAAATACCATCACACTGGGGATTAGGTTTAACCATGGAAATTTGGGGGGAACACAAACACGTAGTTTACAGCATCCCATAAAATGTTATGCAGAATTCAACAGGAAGGTAACATCCATAGAAGCATCCAAACAGCAAAGCTTTCCATGCTTCTCTTTAAAAATTATTACTCAACTTTTAAACCAGCACCATGAAAGTATTTCATGATTTACCTTGAGTGGGCAGGGCAGTGATGAAGTGATTTTCCAGGCACGGGAAGACTACTCTATGGGCTCCACTGGGACAGTGAGGAGGGAGTGGTGCGGTCCAGAACAGACAGATGGAAAATGCCTATCAAACCCTTTTTCATGTTGTGACAAGTCTCATAAATTTTGTGGAAGGAAGGACATTTACCTCTGAGTAGGAGACATTCTTGATATTCAGGCTGAAACTTAACTTGGAAAAGTAAAGCAATGTGAGTACAATGTTGCAATGTGGCCTTGTATCATCTTGTCCTTTAATTTCTACAGGCACCGTCTCGACACATCATGAGGATGAGTGTTGCCCCTACCCCTAACCACTGACCATTTTTAAGGGGATAGCCTGTATTGCAAATTCAGATTTCTGGTGCTAGAATTGGTAATATAAATTCATTTGGCTGCATCTCCAATTATTTAGGCACTAGATGTAGTGATTTTCCTTCATTGAGAAAAAGATTAAAATCTTTTCAATTGGTATAAAATCACAACATTCAATATATTACAAAATTTAAATGAATACCTTCTATATTTTATAGCTTTTTAATTGAGAGCAATAAACACATAACAGAAAGGTGCTCGAAACCGTAGCATACAGCTGAACAAATTATTTCAAAGTGAACATCCATAAAACACCACTGAGAAGCCTTCTTCATCACTTCATTCAATCACCAATAACCATCTACTTTCTACTCCCCGAAGAGTTTTATCATAATCACTTACTTGTTTTTATTTATTGTTTCATCCCTAAACACTACAGTTTAGTTTGCCTGGTTTTGAAGATTGTATAAACAGACTTGTCTATGTTTTATGTTAACTTCTTATGCTCAAAATTATGCTTGTTTCTCTTACACTGTTGTTTGCAGAATGGTTGGTTTGTTTTCATTGTTATATTAAACTGTCTGAATATAACCAAATTTATTTGAACATTTTCCTGTTGATAGACATCAGGGTTGTTTAAAACTTTCAGTTATTTTTATTTACATGTTAAAAGAAATACATACACACATATTTCCCTTGGGCATATATATTGGGGCAGAAATTTTGATCATAAAATATGTGCACCTTCAACTTTACTAGATAATCAAAACTTACTTTTTCCAAGTGGCATTATCAATTTACAGTCAAAGGTGCTGCGCTAGAAGAATTCTTGCTATTCCCTATCCTAATACTTGCTAATTTCAATCTTTTAATTACAACCCATTTGGTGGACATTGATATCCAATGGAAGTTTTAATTTACATTTATCTGATCAATAATGAAACTGAATACAGTATAAACAGAGGGTTAACTTGTAGCTAGTCTATGGTAACTCTAGACTTTTCTCCAGGGATTTCTGGAACTATGGTGATGATTTTTGACAAAAGAGGAGGGTGAAGCATACTAGCTGGTGATTTATGGAATGCAGTTTAAAGTCAGAACTTGCGTGGCAGCGCTCAACACCAAAGGTAGATACAATGTTCATTAAAAGTGTGTAGATGGATGCTTTGTACCTCTTTTATCTGGTTACACTGCCTGATTTTTAGCCTTGGAACTAATGACATGTATAGGCCTCTGGGTAAATTTTTTACCTTGATGGTTTACAATTGCAAATGAAGCTCACCTAAGTGCCTTTGTGAAAGGACCCTGAGAGTTGGGCCTGAAAGTCTCAGACATTTGTGATATTTGCTGGAGCTGTCTTTATCTATTAACTGTAGTTAAGGCTTTATGTGGGTATACCCTATGAGTACTTTTGATTGTCTGGTTCTGTGTAATAACAGCAGACAATTGCATATATTTTAATAGACATTTGGGTCCACTCAAGTATAAAAAGCCTATTTAAGTCTTTTCAGTTCTCTGTGGTTTTCTGTGAGATTTGCCATGTTTTCCCCATTGATTTCTAGAGGTTTCTCATAGCCTTCGCCTTTACTTGATTTCTCATCCTCTTAACAGTGCCTTTTAATGAAAGATAGTAACTAATTTCAATGTCGGTGGTAGGCATAATTCTAAGATGACCTCTTTGTGTATGTAATTACCAGGGCTGGAAGCGAAGAGCCTGGCTGATCACTAGTAAGGCAACAGGACCTAAGTGAGGCAACCAAAACAAAGTGAAATCTGCCATAACCATACGACCTCAGAAGCAGACTCTAAGCTCCTGATGGGCACTCAGGTCGGTCGATACCTTGTTTTCAGCTTGTGAGACCCTAAATAGAGAACCCAGTCATGCCATAACTGAATTTCTGATCTACAGAACTATGAGCAACTAAGTGAGTGCTGTTCCAAGCCACTAAGTTTGTGGTAATTTGTTATATAGCAATAGAAAGCTTATTTGTGGTTTGATTGATCAATTATTTCATTTGTCATTTTTACTTTGTGTGTTCTGTTAAAAAGATCACCTTAAGTCAGAATTATAAAGGTAACATTCTGTATTTTTCTTGGTGTTATATCAATTTATTATCATATTTATATCTACCATCAAAATTATTCTCAGGGAGTATGGTTTCCTAGATAGAAATTTCAAATGATTCTACAGATAATTTTTATAAGTAATAAATGATTTTAGTGAGGGTACTAAGGACGCCATGTAGAATAGCATCAAAATATCAAGTTCTGGGGCTCCAGGTGGCTCAGTCAGTTAAGCATCTGCCTTTGGCTCATGTCATGATCCCAGGGTCCTGGGATGGAACCTCACTTCTGGCTCCCTGTTCAGCAGGGATCCTGCTTCCTCCTCCCCCCTGCTCACGCTCTCTATCTTGCACTCTCTTTCAAATAAATAAATAAACATCAAAAAATTTTGAAAAATTAAGTTCTTTACAAATAAATATAACAATAAATATATAAGCTCTTTATACAGAAAAATGTAAGTTATTATTGAGAAAAATGAATAAGAACAAATTATATAGGGGGATAGTTCATATACATGATTGGAATAAGTAATTAATATAAAGATGTCAATTAATTCCAAAATGCTCTATCAATTCCTTGCAATGCCAATGTAAAATTTCATTAGATTTGGTGGTGGTGGGTGTAGTTATATTATGGTGGTGGTTTGTGTATATTATTTTTGAATAAATCATAAAATTTACATGGAATTAAAATTTATCAAATTTAGACAAGTCACTTTCAAGAACAAATTCTGGAGAACATGCTCTAGGAGATAAAATAATTGTATAGAGACAATCGACTGTGTTGGGAGGAAGGAGTACGATGACAGAAATTCACTTTGGATTCAGGCAATAAAGAGATAAATTGTCTATACAGATTTTAAAAGTTATTTATAAAAAGTGACCAGATGTTGTTTTTTTTAATTAGTATAATTAATATGCACTGGAAATTCTAAATAATATCAATGATAAAGTTTTCCTACCTACCAAGATGGTCACTGCCAGTATTCCCCTCTTGGTATGCAGTTGGACTTATTAAAAAATAAAGTAATTAAGGCAGTATGGTAATAGCATAAAGGTAGACAAATGTCCAATAGGATCAAATAAAGCCCTGAATAGGAACAATTAAATGTAACATTGACTTTATGACAGAGATTGCTCTGTGTAGCAGAGAAAAGAATGATCTTTGCAATAAGTGGTCCTAAGTACACTATGGGAAAAAATTATGCTTTGACCTTTATACCAAAAAAAAAAAAAAAAAGAAAGAAAGAAAGAAAAAAGCAACTGTAGGTAGACTGTATATCAAATCTGTGACAGATATATTTATATCACAGTTGGTTTTCTAACACATTAAACTTTTTTAAACTTCAAAAAAAATTTTAAACATGTTATTTTCCATATTGTATTGCAAATCTTATGTTTAAAGTATCTTTTTCCACTCAAATCTTTCTGTTCTTTGTATTTTAGATCTATAAACCACAGATATATTGTGAATTTGTAAACTTTCAGGTCTTGACCATTCTAACTACATGATATTCTGTAATCTGAGAATTGAATAGTTATTAACACTGAGAAGCTGAGCAGATGGATGAGACCATAGGTCAAATAAATGACAAGAAACATTAAAAGGCAGAACATTTAAGTGAAAATCTCTTTGCTTGCATGGTAATAGAATGATCCTTTTGGGTGTGATTGTGAAGTAAAGGGTTTTACATTTCTATGTCAGACCACCTCTTGAAATAATCTCTTTCCAACATATCACAAATTCATTATGTGTTAATTTTAGGCTAAGAAATATTTTGGGTCTGACATTTAAGTCTCCATTCTTAAAAATTAAAGCTTTGCAGAATCAAGAAAAATTTATTTGGAAACACCAGATGTTTGGTATTATTTAAACTCAACATCTGGATAATTGGGATTTTTTTTCTTCTCATCCAAATGATTTGACGTCATGTGGGCACAAGCACTGTGTCTTCTAGAAGTATGTTTAACAGTAGGTGAAACCATATTGATGAACTAACATTTCTATTAAGATAATCAAAATGTAGCATAACTATTTTATTTTTTTCCAAAGATTTCATCTATTTATTTGAGAGAGAGAGAGTGAAAGGGAAAGAGCACGAGTGAGGGGGGTGAGGGCACAGGGAGAAGCAGACTCCCCACTAAGCAGGGAGCCCAATGTGGGGCTTGATCCCAGGACTCCAGGATCATGACCTGAGCCAAAGTCAGACACTTAACCAACTAAACCACCCAGGCACCCCAAAGTATAGCTATTTTAAAGTTTCTATAACACAGGGAATAGAATTTGACAATATATTCAAAAGTCATTAGACCTTAAAAATATTTTGAAGCATTTCAGAAATGAATTAGCTTAACATTGAACATATTAGCAGGTCTTGCCAATGAAAAATGACTGATTAAGCCATTATAGAGTATATAGCATTATTAAAATGCCAGATACATAATAAGTGCTCAATAAACATTTGCTGGATAAAATTAGAGCTAAATATGACAGGATACCTTATATGATAGAATAGTACTTATGGAGTTTCATGAACACAGGATTCAAATATAATTCTATCTTATTTACTTTTCTAAGAAAACACTTAAGCATCATTGGCACTTAATAACATAAATATCTCCTACTTCTTCCTATTTGTTAAAAAATGCTAACTCAGCCTTAAGAGCTCATTTCTTCCATATTCTAGGAAGAGAGCAAAATAGAGACTCTCATCTCTTTATAGGTGCTACTTTCTTTGATGCTGTTACACAAA
Source organism: Ailuropoda melanoleuca (assembly GCF_002007445.2). Classification (NCBI taxonomy): domain Eukaryota; kingdom Metazoa; phylum Chordata; class Mammalia; order Carnivora; family Ursidae; genus Ailuropoda; species Ailuropoda melanoleuca. The sequence goes on along the minus strand of NC_048235.1, from coordinate 8,791,370 downwards.
TTGAAAATTGTTTTGGTGTAATCTGATGGGTTGTTATCCCGAGCTTCTGTGAATAATTTCCTCCCTAAAATCAATGTAATAATCCTACAGACTTGAGTCCCACACTTAGGCTCTCAGTGTCTCCAGCATAGACTCTCCCTCTCCTCAGGGTAGGACTGATTTCCGTTGGGACTCTTGATTGCCTATCCTTACTGTGAGCCTCCAGGCAAATTCCCAAACTTGGAATCCCTGGAGCAGATTCACTTCCAGAAAAAAATAAGTTTTGCTTCCAAGGTATCCAACAAAAGGTTGGATACTAAATACTGATTCTAAGTATTAGCTTTTGAAGATTTTATTTATTAGTCAGAGAGAGCGCACAAGCAGGGGGAGTGTCAGGCAGAGGGAGAAGCAGCCTCCCTGCCCAGGACCCTGGGATGCAACCTGAGCTGAAGGCAGACCCTTAACCGACTGAGCCACTCAGGTGTCCCTCTATAAGTATTAGCTTTTGAAAAAACTGTTTTAGTCTCATTAAATTTAAAGTCTTTGATTAAAAAACCAACAAAAACCTATTGTGCTCACTTCTTATGATGACCACTAAGTAAGGTACAGAATTGTCGAACCCCTAAATTGTATACCTGAAACTAATAACACTGTATGTTAATTATATTGGAATAAAAATTTAGAAAAATAGAAAAAACCCTGTTGTCCTGTTTTCTTAACATAAAACCTAAATTGTTTTCAAGAAAATGTCAACAATTTTTATAGTGATAAAAAAATTATACTAACATTTTTTTGTCTTTTGTCCATTTTACACTAAACAAAGGATGCAGTTAGCCAACTGGTCAAGGACTGTAAGCAAATTAAGGTACTTTAGAATGTTTGCTTTTTGTTTGTTTGCTTGTTTCCAGTTTTTATTTGAATTCTAGTGAGTTAATATATAGTGTAATATTAGTTTCAGGAGTAGAATTAAATTGGAAATATGAGCAATTGAAATGACTGTATTTGTTTTTTCATTATCTTCATTTCACTTGGTCTTTAACAATAAAATTAAATGGAAGACCAAAGTAAAAATATCTATGTATCAAGGAAAAAACAGCATAAAACTTGAGATATTTCTATATCATAAGGGTCTTAAATAGTTTAGTGAAGGAATATTCTCTTATTCCCACATAATTTTAATGGAATCGGTCTTGTCTATATCAAAATGTAGAAACATGGATTCTCTGCACCGTGTGAACGGTAATTACACTACAATTCTATATTTCTAGGGGAGTGTGAGTGTTTCCTAGGCTGAGAACACCTAGGGGTCCAATGGCAAGAGGTCCTTTTTTAAGTAGAAATTATTTTTATTTTTCAATAAGGATGCTTTTAATTTCATTTTTCTCTTCACACTCAGAAGTGAAAGCACAATTTCTTTTCCCTTTGTGTACATCTTTTATTCATTTATTATATCATTTTCCTTAACCCAGGAAGATTATGCATATGGAAAATAAAGAGAGAAATTGAAAATAAGACAATATAGTAAAAAATATATTTATTTGATGTGTAACATATGTACTACATTTCCTCTCAATTAAAACAATATAACCCTCGATATTTTATATATTCTTTGAAGGTTGAGCTAAAAATGCCCCCATAATTGAGGTGATAGTCATTTTAAGGATTTGTTTGTAAAGAAATATAAAATATGAGGGTTTTTTTCTTGTTATTATATGACTGTGGCACTCATATCTTGAGGAGTGTGAAGTGTCAGATAGGAGACTAAATTATATCACTAATGTACTACAATCATACAACTTTTCTTCTGTTCTTATAATTGCTTTTTGAAAAAAAATGAGAATATGTGAAACTTTTAATAAGTTAATTCACACATGACAAATGCTGTATTGGGTATAATTTTAAATTATGTCATACTCATATTTAAAGTACAGGAATTAGGGACGCCTGGGTGGCTCAGTCAGTTAAGCCCCTGACTTTTGACTTAGGCTGAGGTCATGATCTCCAAGCCATGAGGCTGAGCCTTGAGTTGGGCTCCACACTGAGTATGGTGCCTGCTTGATTCTCTCTCTCTCTCTGCCCCTCCCCAACCTTGTGCACACATTCATTCTCTCTGAATGAAAGAAAGAAAGAGAAGAAAGAAAAAAGAAAGGGGAAGGAAAGGAGAGGAAACTAAGAACAGGAATTACACATTGGCCAAATACTGACAGCTGTTCATTTCTTATATATTAGAAAACCCAGAAATAACCAAAATCAATCCAAAAGCTAACAAATATGCTGAATCAATAAATATGCTGATGACAGCCCACAAGTCTGGTTTTTAATTTTTTAAAGATTTTATTTATTTATTTGACAGAGACAGCCAGTGATAGAGAGAACACAAGCAGGGGGAGTGGGAGTGGAAGAAGCAGGCTCATAGCAGAAGAGCCCAATGTGGGGCTCGATCCCATAACGCCGGGATCACGCCCTGAGCCGAAGGCAGACGCTTAACCGCTGTGCCACCCAGGCGCCCCTGGTTTTTAATTTTTTTAACTAAATTACAAAAACAAATTTTGTTTTACTCATTTGTCATTAAAATAAAATTGAATTGTCTCACTAGTTTGTTTAAATGGTATAGTCACAAACACCCATTTCTTCATTTAGTTACCNTTTGTCATTGAAATAAAATTGAATTGTCTCACTAGTTTGTTTAAATGGTATAGTCACAAACACCCATTTCTTCATTTAGTTACCTACTGGGTGAATATGTAACCCTACAGACTTAACTAATTTAGTTAAACGTCCAGACAAATCTGTCAAATTTTCAGCCAAATTGTTTATCAAGTATCAAGTCAATAAAAAATTTTATTTTTAATATAAATTTTTTTTTCCTGTAGAGCTGCTCTTATAGCTATATTAACAGCTAGAATAAAACAAAATCCACCTACTAATCTTTTTTTTTTTTAAGATTTTATTTATTTATTTGACAGAGATAGAGACAGCCAGTGAGAGAGGGAACACAAGCAGGAGNGCTAGAATAAAACAAAATCCACCTACTAATCTTAAATGTGCAGTGAATACTTTCCAGTTTTCTTCATAATTTTGATAACTTCACAGAAAAGGATATTGTCCTTGGAAACTTAAGTTTTTGATCATTTTTTCAATGAATCTTCATACAAAACAAATTCTAAATTCAAAATGCTTTGCACTGTACCTCTGTATACCTGGTACTGTTAACCTTTACTTTCACTTTTCATTTTGATAAATGAAAATTCTTTTTTCTTCTATCTTCTGAAAAAATAATGTACCCTATTTTATATTTCTAGAATTTTATTAGAACATTCCAAATGGCATGCTAAAAGGTGTTTTCCAGCACCTGTTAACTAGTGTATCTTGGATAAATCTAAAACACCACTCAGTTTACCTTTATGAAAATGTAAGAGCACCTTAATATGATTGTCACCATTTTTCAGTGTTAGTTAACACAATGCCTCTAGGTAACTTTAAGTTATAACAAATGTAATCTCAACACATTTTGTTTTCTATTCGTTTTTATCAACTTCTTTGAAATTAGGACAGATTTTAATGCTCAGAAAGCAATTACATTTTAGGAAAGGAAAGAATAGAATATGACAGCATTAAAGTAGAGGTAAAAAAAGAAAAAAGATACAACTACTGCCTTACAAGAGTTTCAAGACACTGCATGTTTTCTAATCTAAAGAATCTTTGGACAAAACAACAGAATTGTAATAAAAGCACAGAAATGATTTTTCCTTTATTTCTTTATGAAATATCTAAAATTTTGACAATGTTTTCTTAGATCATTAGAAAACATCAGGTTTGAGGTTGAGTGTGTATTTCCATATACATGGAAGGTGTGGCTGAGAGAGTACTTAGTACATAGTACTGCACAGTACAACATAGTACATAGTACTGCACAGTGCAACAGAACTGTTGTTGCTTGAGAACAGGCATTTAACATATACTCTGGACACTAACTAGAGAGGAAGACAGTGATGTCCTGCTAACAACCATCCATATCACAATAGGACCTCTAGGTAATCAAAAGGAGAGAGAATTGCACAATTACATCACAAACAAACACACACAAACTATGCTTTGTAACAAGTATGAAATGTTCCTGTCTTTGTTCTCTAATCAATTTTAAACCATACTACTTAAATTGACTTAAAAACCAAAGATATTAATCCTACACTTTATAGTAATTTATAAGGTAGGTTAACCTGTTTTTCAAATGTATAGAAATGCATGTTAAATATATTTATTCTTCTATTTTAACCAAAGAACTAAAAGAAATGATAATGTGAAGTATAAGTTTTAAGGTTCTTTGTGTGTCTGTTTGTTTTGTTTTGGTTGCAAAAGTTTAAGAATGAAAGATACTTTCCACCAATATACCTCTGGGAAGTTCTATCATAATAGTTATCAAAAGAAATGATTGTTCTATTGGATTTTCAACCGTATCAGGTAAAATATGGGTTCTTACATATATAGCTTTGAGGAACTTCTTTTAAATCATTAAAAATATGGATAATTGAGTTTGAGTCTACTGGATACCAATGTAAGGACAAAGAATAATCAATCATTTAATGCACTTTAATAAAAACCAAAGATTTATGCACACATGACCCATCTATAAAATGTGCTCATTTTTGAAAATTAGAGATTTTATCTCTAAGAAAGTAGGGAAAATTATACTTTCAAGATTGAAATGGTAACAATGAAGTACGAATATGTATATTAAACCTTAACAGTTCACTTATTACAAAACTAGAAGTGCTTATCATGGCAAAAAAAAAGAAAAAAAGAAAGACTTTAGGGGTGCCCCAGTGGCTCAGTCAATTAAGCATCTGCCTTTGGCTGGGGTCATGATCTTGGGGTTCTGGGATCAAGCCCCATATCAGACTCCCTAATCAACTGGGAGCTGCTTGTCCCTCTTCCTCATGCTCTCTCTCAAGTAAATAAATAAAATCTTTAAAAATAATTTTAAAAAGAAAGACTTTAGATGGCTCTTTAATTAAGACCCAGGACAGGAAACCTGCGTTTCTCATGAGTATGACAAATGCAGATTTTTAAAATGTGTGTTTTTGATGGTTTCTGGCTGGCTCTGTGTCCTGGGAAGTGGACCCTATGGACTCTAGAGAAGACCCCTCAGACTTCTATCTGGGTGCTGTGGATAAATTACGTGCCCCCCCAGGTCACCAGTTCACATATCAAAGCTAACCTCCGGTGTGATGGCATTTGGAAATGGGGCCTTTACGAGGTAATTGGATTTAGAAGAGGCCATGAGGGTGGGGACCTGTAGTGGGATTAGTGCCCTTTTAAGAGACATAAGAAATCTTGCTGGCTCTCTCTGCCACGTGAGGACACCATGAGAAGACTGCTCTCTGCAACCCAGGAGAGAGCTCACAAGAGAAACTGACCAACCTGCCACCTTGATTTTAGGCTTTTAGTCCCTAGACCTGTGAGGAGATAAAATTCTATTTTTAAGCCCCCCAATTTGTGGTATTTTGTTAGGGCAGCTTGAACTAAGACATTGGGTTTAGCTGATGCAGGAGGCAGAGAAGAGAAAATAGGGCAGACAGATGTGAGGTTCTTATTTCCCCCAGTCCATTCCTGCCTTGGTTTGACAGGGACTGGATTCCTTCACCACAGCTAGAACATCCGTCTGGAGGCTAATTCCCCCGGCTGCGAACCAGTGCTGTCTGAGTACTCCTAACAGCTTCTTCCTCTCTGCTCCTCAGGGCCGATGAAACCTCTCTCTACCTCTAGTTGCTATGTTCTTCACCCTCCCTGCGTCGTTTGTGAACCCTGCCCCAACCCTGTACATACCACTAAGTAATCTCTCTTCAGTTATCATGTATGTGTGTACCATCTGTTTCTTAGGGGTAGTGATAAACTGTAGAGGCTCCTAATTAGAAAAACTTAAAATGATACGATGAAATGCCTAATACAGTGTTCTCTATAAAATTATATGTTTACAGAGTACTTATAGAAGTTCAATGCATTTATATGAACATGCTTATTGATTTTTCAAAATACAGTTTTTCAATACATTCTATACTACCTGTTTTAAAAATGGTATATTCCTCTCCAAATTCAGAAATACAAAGTTTTCTTTTTTTCTAAAGGCAAACTGAAGAACACAATATTTCATTTAAATAAAGAGAATGGGATTAAGAGGAAGACAACTGGTTTTCATATCCCTGCTGTGCCATTTACCGTCTATATGATTTGCAAAATCTTCATAAACCTTCTGCATCAAAGGATATTACTCCATGATAATATGTAACCTCATGGGCTGGTAGTGTGGATTAAGTAAGTAGGTTAATACAAATCACTTAATGTGTACCTAGTATCAGTATGTGATTTACTTTTATTTCCCTCAGTCATGAAAATCCAAGGCTATTTTGAGCAAATATATGCAGAACTGATAGTTGTATAACTGCATATTATACAACGACCATAGATAATAAAAGACACATATTTTTGAAATACAGGGATTTTTCTGTCAAATTTAAATGCAAATCTGGCTCCACTGTTATTTGTTTTTCTATAGAAAAAGAAGCTTTTAAAATAATGAAATAAAAACAGCATATTCATTTATTAGTTGGTCATATAATTTAAATGGATTTTTAATTTTTTTTGGTAAGTCCTATGTATCCTGATTAGTTCCATGTTATAGTAAATTCCCCCCCCATATTTCTTCTTAATTCTTGTCACCTCAATTAACTCAATACTACCTTTCTCTCCTATCTGTTATTTATAGATATGTGTGTGTATACAGTGTAACTCAGTGAATCTCTATAAATATGTTTTCAAGTAATAAGTGCCAAGTGTTCTAAATTATATAACTGTGTCATATCCAAACTCCTCTATTCCCTACATTGTGGCATGCCAAGAGTTAGCCCTCCAATAAGGACTATGGATATGTTTTATTGTTTTAGGACAACATTTTTACTTCTTTTATTTCCTAATTTTTACACTAAATCTAATTCACGCATCATATGCTAGTTTCCTACAGGCATTTGGATTTTGACATTTACTTCAGATTATTATTAAAAAAATTACCTGAACATAGCATGTACAGTACTATTAAGGCAGCCGGTGAGTCCATTTCTGGAAATCCAGGAATTAGATTACATTTTATATTACTTATAAATGAACTAGCTTAAAACTCAGAATAGTACTCAACTTTATTTATAATATTGGAAATATAACCACTGACTTTTGAGGAGTTTCAACTTTAGAGAAAATATAAATTGTTATTTTTCTTATTCATAGTTTTTTGTTTTATTTTGCTTTTAAATGATGCTTTGCTAAATTCCCTCTTCCTTTTCCTTAAGAATGATGGGTAGTAAGGAGGGCACGTATTGCATGGTGCACTGGGTGTTATACGCAACTAATGAATCATCGAACTTAACATCAGAAAAATAAAAAATAATAATTAAAAAAAAAAAGAATATAACCCATAGATCTTACAACCTTTGGGTCTTTTCTGGACCAGTCCAGTTCAGTAAATACCATTTAAAACTTCCAATTTCATATGCATGTGGAACTCTGATTCCTGCTGCCATGGGAGTACGCATGACTGAGAAATGTGAGATGTGTTTTCTTTCTCTAGATGTTATACATATACATTTTCAAGGGTTGGATGGGAATAAATCAGAGAGGCAGGAGAGGCAACCAAAAATGGCCCAATATGCTTGATCTAGTAGTGTTCCTGTATTCCTTTGTTTAGGAAGCACTTTTGGGGTATATTACATGTACACCATTGTTGGGGCAACATATACTTATGTACATTTTCTGTAGCTGAAGACATCCTCAAAGAAAGATGTCTTCCTTATTCCTGCCAATGATTATCACCCCCAGCCATGGAGAGGAAACATATGCCACAGGGAGAGGTCATGGATGGGCACTATGGTTGTCAGTACTAAATCCAGCTTTCCATTCATCCCACCTCAGTTGCCAGACATGTGAATTAGGGAGCTCTTGCCTGATCCCAACTCTCAGACACTTGAGCCTCTTTCAACAATTCCACATATCAGTTATTTTGCTATGTCGTATCTAAATTCCTAACCTCAGACTTTATGAGCACAAGAAAACTCTAAAACCAGTTAGAATAGTTATTATCAAAAAGACAAGAAATATCTCAACAAAGTGGCTTTAGAGGGAACATATCTCAATATAAAATAAAGGACATATATGAAAAACCCATAGCTCACATCATCCTCAATGGTGAAAAACTATGAACTTTTACTCTAAGATCAAAAACAAAACAAGGATGCCCACTCTCACCACTTTTATTCAACATAGTCCTGGAAGTCCTAGCCACTGCAATCAGACAAGAAACAAAAGGCATCCAAACTATCAAAGAAGAAGTAAAATTCCACTACTTGCAGATGACATATAATATATAGAAAACCCTAAAGACTCTACTAAAAAATGACTAGGAGTGATAAATGAATTCAGTAAAGGCACAGAATACAAAACCAACATACAGAAATCCATTGCATTTCTATATACCAATAATGAAGCAGCAGAAAGAGAAATTAACAATCCCATTTACTATTGCACCAAAAAGAATAAAATACCTGTGAATAAACTTAACCAAGGAGGTGAAAGATCTGTACTTTGAAAACTATAAAATATTGATGAAAGAAATTGAAGATGACACAAACAAATGAAAGATATTCCATGCTCATGGATTGGAAGAATCAATATTGCTAAAATGCCCATATTACCCAAAACAATCACCAGATTTAATGCAATCCCTATCAAAATACCAACAACATTTTTCACAGAACTAGAACAAATAATCCTAAAATTTGTATGGAACTACAAAGACCCTGAATAGCCAAAGCAATTTTGGAAAAAAGAACAAAGCTGTAGGTATAATAATCCCAGATTTCAAGATATGCAACAAAGCTGTAATAATCAAAACAACATGGTAGTGGCACAAAAATAGACACATACATCCATGGAACAGAACTAAGCCCAGAAAGAAACCCACATTCATATGGGTCAGTTAACCCATATGGGGGCAAAAACATACAATAAGGAAAAGACAATCTTTTCAATAAATTGTGCTGGGAAAATGGAATAGCTACATGCAAAAGAATGAAGTTGGATCACTTTCTTATACCATTCACAACAGGAACTAAAAATGGATTGAAGACCTAAAAACTTCAGAAGAAAATATATGCAGTGATCTCTTCGACATCGCTGTCACAACATTTTTCTAGCTATGTTTCCTGAGGCAAAAGAAACAAAAACAAAAATAAACCAACAGGAATACCCCAAAATGAAAAGCTTTTTCCTGGTCAAGGAAATCATTAACAAAATGAAAAGGTGACCTACTGCATGGGAGAAGATATTTGAAAATGATATATCTGATAAGGGTTTAGTATCCAAAATATATAAACAGCTTATACAACTCAACTCAACACACACACACACACTCTCTCTCTCTCTCTCTAATCCAATTTAAAAATGGGCAGGAGACCTGAATAGATATTCTTCCAAAGAAGACATACAGAAGGCCAACAGACACATGAAAAGATGCACAACATTACTAATCATCAGGGAAATGCAAATCAAAAGCACAATATCACTTTATACCTGTCATAATGGCCATTATCAAAAAGACAACATATGTTGGTGAGGATGTGGATGGAGTAAAAGGAACCCTTGTGCACTGTTGGTGGAAATGCAAACTGATGCAACCACTGTGGAAAACAGTATAGAGGATCTTCAAAAAATCAAAAAAAGAATAACATATGATCCACTAATTCTACTACTGGTTATTTATTCAAAGAAAATGAAAACACTAATTTGAAAAGATATATGCAGCCTTATGTCTATTGTAGTGTTATTTACAATAATCAAGATACAGAAGCAATATAAGTGTCCATTGACAGATGGATAAAGAAGATGTGCTGTGTAGACACACACGTGTGCACACACAGAATGGAATATTATTCAGCCATAAAAGAGTGAAATATTGTCATTTGTGACCACATGGATGGACCTAATGGGTACAATGCTAAGTGAAATAAGTCAGTCAGAGAAAGACAAATACCATATGATTTCACTTATATGTGGAAATTAAGAAACAAAACAAAAAAAAAGAGACAAGCAAAAATTCCTCCCAACTTTTAAATACAGAGAACAAACTCGTGGTTGCCAAAGGGAAGGTAGGTAGGGATGGGTGAAATAGACAAAGAGGATTAAGAACTCACTTATCTTGATGAACACTGAGAATGTATAGAATTGTTAATTCATTATATTGTACAGTTGAAACTAATAAACACTTATGTTAATTATATTTCAATAAAAATAAAATAAAAAATAAAATAACAAGTGTTGGTGAGGAAGTAGAGAAAAGGGAATCCTTCTTCCCTGTTGGTTTGGGACAGAAACTGGGTATGGCCACTGTGGAAAACTGTATGGAGGATCCTCAAAAAATTTTAAAAAATTGAATTACCATATAATCCAGCAATTTTACTTCTGGATATTTATCCAAAGAAAAAACACTAATTCAAAAAGATACATGCATACCCATGTTCTCTGCAACATTATTTTTGATAGCTCACCATGGAAACAAAGTAAGCATCCCCTAGTGGATAGATTAGAAGTTGTAGTAAACATATGCACGCATGCGTGTGCACACACACACACGCACACACACACTCCAAATGGAATATTATTCAGACATAGAAAATAACATGCTCTTGCCATTTGGGTTTTTTTTGTACCATTGCCATTTGTGCAACACGCCAAGGAAACAAAACAAAAATCACAAGCGCATAGATACAGAGAACAGAGCAGAAGTGGTAGCCACAGACATAAGGTAGGGGGTGGAAGAAATAAGTAAAGGGGGTCAAAAGATACAAACTTCCAGTTATAAAGTAAGAAAGTCACGGAGATGTAATATACAGTATAACACTACATTACATATTTAAAAGATGCCAAGATGGTAAATTTTAAAACTCCTCAAACAAGAAAAATTTTGTGACTGTGTATAGGGATGGATGCTAACCACATTTATTGTGGTGATCATTTTACAACATATACAAATATCAAATCATTATGTTTTATACCTACAATTAATACAATGTTATATGCCAATTTCACTTCAGATTGAAAAAGGAAATTTTTTTCTTTTGTGCCAGTATACCTAGGATGACAGTAAATGTGACTATTTCAATTATATTCCAAAAATTCAGAAAAAAATTGTACAGGTTCTCTATAGAAACCTCAACCACATTTTATTGTGTTTTAAGGGTAACCCATGGCTGGGTTACCCTTAAACACAGCTGGACAGCTATGGCGTTGGAACAGTGGTCCAACACCATCCAGCTGGCAACTGAAGATAAATTGTCAATTTTTGAGAGGATGATGAATCTTTATGAATAATTCTCTTGGAGTCTGCCTATTAAAACTATACCAAATTTTAGGAAGGGCATGGGTCGTTAGTCAATATAATTATCTCAGTGAGACCTCCCTTAGTAAGCAACGAAACCTCCCTTAGTAAGCTCCTGGGTGGCTCAGACAGTTAAGGGTCTGGCTCCTGATTTTTGGCTCAGGTGATGATCTCAGGATCCTACGATGGAGCCCTGTGTCTGGCTCTGCCCTGAATGTGGAGCCTGCTTGAGATTCCCTCTCTCCCTGCCCTTTCTCCCGCTCATGTGTACTCTCTCTCAAATAAATAAATAAATAAGAGAGAGAGAGAGAGAGAAAAAGCAAGCAAGCAAGCTCTGCAAAGATGTGTGATTTTGTAAATGGCTTGTTGTAGCTTTTTTTACAACTGGGTGAAGCTTAAGGTCAGTTGTTTCCAGCTCTGGGCTCCATTTCCAAATCTAGGGCAACAGGAAAAAATTGTCTTACAGTACTCCTTAGGTATCATAAATATATGCATATATTAAAATATATATGATAAATATAACATATATTTTATAAAATATATACTTTACTATATTTTATTATAGATTTTAAATATATTTCTATGTAATTTATATATAGTATAAATATAATTTATATAAAATAAATTAAAATATATCAATTACATATATATAAAATACACAATTGCAAAAATTAATTATGAAAGGATTCATCAAATGAAAAGTTTTCCAATATTAACCAGAGAAATTTGGTTAGTTTACACAATAAAGTCAATTCTAAAGGCATATACTGGGAGCATATAGGGTATCTCATATTCCCTGTCAAGTTCTCAATAATGCTAGTTTCCAGATCAGATGATACTTTACACAGTTGTTTAAATTAAAAGATGTAAGAAATTAGGACAACAAGAGGTCCTATGTCCTATCTGGGCATATCAGACTCCTCTATTTCATATAAAATTTGAAATACTTTTGTTAATCAAGGAAAGTTCAGAAACACTGAAAGAGATGAAACACATACCTGATTTGTAATATTTTATTAAACAAATATGCATTGAGCAACTGCTATGGTTTCCTATTATGTTAAGTATTTGGTATGCAACATGAGCACAACCAGATAAAAAAACAAAACAAAACAAAACAAAACAAAAAACTCTTGCTTTCATGGACCTTAAATCTGAGTGAGGAATAAAGAAGAGACAGAGTAGTGATTTGGTGGTAAGTGCTAAATATAACTACAAATCAGGAAAGGGGGATGGGCAATTTTCGTGAGAATATTTGAAAATTTAAGTTTTTCAAAAAAGTCCCCCACCCCCAAGTTGACTTTATCAAAGATTCCTAGGGAGAGAGAGGGAAAGTGATGCAGCATTTAGGACAAGTGTGTTTAGGCAGAGGGAATAGCAAATGCAAAGTCCCAGAGCTAAGAGCTCACCTGATGGTCATTACAAACAGTTTAAGATGGGTTAGAGAGACTCTGAGAACATTTTGAGTGCACTAGCATTTATTTTAAGACACGAAACCATAGGAAAGATTGCAGCAAAGAAATGAGGGCATCTGTTTTAGGTTTTCAAAAGGCACTGTGGCTTGTTTTTTTAAAAAATAATCTATGTGGTCAAGAGTGGAAGTAGGCAAATCAGTTAGGAGAAAATTCCTACAAGTTAGATGAGAGGGGTTGATGGTTTAGAAAGGGTCTGAGGGTGGAGTTGGTTAGAAATGGTTATAAAGCACTCATGCCACTAAGGGTTTGGGGTCTGAAAAACTAGAGGATGGAATTGACATTGAGAGGGAAGACCAAGTAAGGAAAAAGTATGTAAGAAAGAGCAAGAATTTGGGTTTTGGACATGCTAAATTTGCTTTACTTAATACATGCCCACAGAGAGATGTGCAGTTGGCAGGTGCATATAGCAATTTCTAGTTCAGAGAAGATTGAGATACACATGTGGAAATAATTTATAAAGAAGGTATTATTTAGGGGAGCCTGGGTGGCACAGCGGTTGAGCGTCTGTCTTCGGCTCAGGGCGTGATCCTGGCGTTATGGGATCGAGCCCCACATCAGGCTCCTCCGCTATGAGCCTGCTTCTTCCTCTCCTACTCCCCCTGCTTGTGTTCCCTCTCTTGCTGGCTGTGTCTATCTCTGTCAAATAAATAAATAAAATCTTTCAAAAAAAAAAAAGAAGGTATTATTTAAAGGTATGGCATTCCATGAGTTCACTCTACCCAAGGAGGTGAACATAGAAAGAAAACAGTTTCAAGGACAGCCTGCACGTGCCTTCATAAAAATCAGGAGATGAGTAGGAAGCACCAAAGAAACTGGACAGGCAACTATCCACAAGATAGAAGGAAAACCATGAGAATGTTGTGTCCTAGAAAACAAAGGGTTGTCTCAAGAGTTTAGAAGAGATCCCCAAGCATCTCTTGCAAGGCAGTGTGAGCCATTCTGGCCCAGGATTCACCAATGTCAAATGCATCAGTGTTGAAATAAGATGCACACTGAGAGTTGACCATTTGCTTTAGCAACATGAAGTTTTAGCAATTAGCAACTATGATCATTGAAGTTTTGGGTAAGTACATAGAAAGTGGGTATAAACCTTTCTGAAGAAAATTGGTAAATAGAGAATTTTAAAATATTGAGTTTATACAATTCTTTCAAAGAATTCTGATGTAAAGACAGCAAGAGAAATAGGGTGGTAGTTTGAGGGGTCTATCCAGGAAAGAGAAAAAATCATCTATGTAAATTGATGGAAAAATCACTTACAGAGGGAGGAATTAATGCAGGCTGGAGGATGGTGTTCTCAGATGGAATAAAAATTAGACAGAAAAGTGGTGAAGTTGTATTTGGATATGAAGACGGGTGGTCTGACAGCCAGCATACTCAAGACTCAAGAAGAGCCCATTTTTCGGTTTGAGTTCAAAGATAAGAAAAGACTCATGTCTCAGCTCAAATAGTCTGGCAGGAGGGGTTCCCTCTTACTCAGCCTTTTGGTTCTAACCAGGTTGGATGAGGCCCACCCACACTTTAAGGAGGGCAATCTCCTTTGCTCAGCCTCCTGATTCAAATGTGAGTCTTATCTAGAGACCCTCACAAACACCCAGAATAATGTTTGGCCAAATGCCTGGGCACCCCATGGCCCAGCTCAATTGACACATAAAATTAACCATCACATGTGGGTAGATGTAATAGAGGAGCTTTTGGAAGTTTGCTTCCATTTTATATATAACATAGATCATCACAGAGTAAAGATAGTGCTAGTATTTAAACTTTGAGGAGAGGAAGGGAAAGTGTGAAAAAGTCATCAATGGGAGAAAAGGAGTAAATTATCTAGGGAACCATAGAAACACTACTACCCATTTTAAAAGTTGCACTGATGGCTGTGGCTGGGAATTTATATTAAGATCAGTCGGGAAAATTGTATAGTTTTCACCAGTTCATGTAGCCTCATTGTGGCAAGCCCAGAGTTTTGTGGTGAGTTGGACTCAGTCAGGATTTGAACTGTGCTGGAAGTGTATGGAAAAAGAGACAGAGAGGCAAGAGAATTCAAGAATCGAGCAAGAGGTGAAAACAGTGATGTCCCATAAAGCCCGATCCTTTAAGGTGAAAATAAAATGAAAACTGCAAGGACACCAAAAACTTTACCTATAGACCCAGCAGTGTGCAGGGTGTAGGACAGAAAATGCACATTATTTAGGGCTGCAGGAAAGTGGTCCTTAGGGAGAGAGGTTTCTGTTAGAGAAGGAAAGTGAAGGAAAAGTCAGATACAGTTCGAAAATATAGGAAATTTGCTGATGACTGGCTGTGAGTTCCAAGAGCCTAATGAAGGATTTTGGAATTTTGGATGGATTGAAAGTGATATTAGAAAAGGAAAGTAGAATTTTGTCTTGTTGTGTGTCCCAGAATTGAGAGATGGCTATAGTGAACTCATACAAAGAGGGACAAAAGATATAATCTCATAAAATCTGAAGGTTTCAAGGTATATGGTGGCACCTAGTCTTTAAATGTGGGCTGTCTGCAGAGTAGCGGTTATATTTTGAAAATCATGCAAAGCTTTTGGACTCAATACTCAGTCCTTCAAATGGTGATATGGATGCTGTGTGAAGGTAAATCCCTCACTCCTTGGAGCACTCCAGGTCTATGACTTTCCACTCCTGCTGACAGGGGGGTGGAAATCAAGGGAAATGGTTGTCTTATCTGGAGCACATACAAATCTGTGGCTCCCTCTTTATCCTGTCCTGAGCTCTGAGGTAAAGAACTTGAACTTTTTCTGAATAGTTGGTAATCAAACATGTGCAGATCAATCTGATATACTAGGGTTTTCTAAAAAGGGTTCATTTTGAAAGGGAGGAAACTTATAAAACAAAGTTATCATGGATAAAAATTTATGTCAGTGCAAGACACACTGAACATCAGTCCAGGATGTTGGTCAGTGGTCACGTGGGCAATATGAAGCTACCTTTATGTGTCCTTTGACCCCCAGTCTCACTTCTTTCCCCACTTTTTCCTGACCTTTTATAGATAGGAGAAGGGGAAGTTTTTTCTAAAATCAAAATTGTGATACTTAGTATCCGTCTGTAAGCTCTATTTTGAAAACACATTCACTGTGGATCAAGAGGTTTACCAGAAATTTTCCACCAGCTAGAAAAGGACAGTGCACTGGGCATGATTGATCTGCACAAGGGGGGCACCAGTGGTAGCAAGAGGCATCCATGAATATAATGAAGAATGAAATTTTGGAAAACATCAGCAACGCAACAGGCAGTGTCTCAGGCTGCCACAAGAGGGTTGGGAAGGGGCTGCATTGGGTCCAGTGGTGGTGATACATGATGATCCAGCCCCATGTGGCTGGAGGCTGGTAGAGGAACTAATTAGAAGAATCCTGTGAGGGGGCGCCTGGGTGGCACAGCGGTTGGGCGTCTGCCTTCGGCTCAGGGCGTGATCCCGGCGTTGTGGGATCGAGCCCCACATCGGGCTCTTCAGCTATGAGCCTGCTTCTTCCTCTCCCACTCCCCCTGCTTGTGTTCCCTCTCTCTCTGACTGTCTCTTATCTCTGTCGAATAAATAAATAAATAAAATCTTTAAAAAAAAAAAAAAAAGAAGAATCCTGTGAGAACATCACAACATTTAAGTGGGTGGGAGCTCCGAGCTTTCAGATGTGTGAACTGTTGCAAATGTGGCACATATACCCACCCAAATATCCAATCAAGGAAAGTATTTCCCCAAAAAAGTCAGGCAGGTTAGCTGTCCTAAACTGAAGTCTAACTGAAGATTTTGAAGTCGAATATTCTAGTGAGAACTAATGAGTCGGTGACTTATAATGGCACACATATTAAAGTACACCTAACACTGAAATTAGCTAGATTATCCCATCATTAGATATTGCCAATAACTAATGTTTTGGAAAATAATAATATCAATTAATAGAAGCTACCTTGCTAGAATTCCCTCTTTGCATTAATACTAACTTTCTATTTAAAACTTTTTCCATGAATTGTACTCCTGGGGTATGCCATGTTTTTTCCCACTTTATCTGACTTAAGGCTGCTCTTCTCATATCTGAATGTGGAATGTGGACCATCTGGTCTCACATGATAAATGGTATAAAACCTGTTTCTTTGAGAAAACAATCCAACTTTCTTTCAATTGACTTGAACCTAGATTCTCTTACTTCTTTTGCTTTCCATCCAGTCAGTGCTTTCTGGTTCTTGAGTATAGGGTGTTCATGAATTCAACATCTATTATAGGGGGAAAGAATGTTATTGTGTATGTTAGGGTGAGCTAGGTTGAATAATGAATACTGCACTCAAATATGTAAATGCACCCCACCACAGAAACATATTTCTTGCTTATATAAGAATTCTAGGAGACTGTTCATGTTCAATGGAAAGCTCTTCTCTATGTTATTTTTCATTGACCTAGACTTCCTTTATATGAACCCATCATCTCTGAGTGCCTCATTATTGAATGCATTCAAGAGGCAAAGTGGCAAAAGAGCTTGGGCAGGCACTCTTGCATCTTAAACTTAGAAAGCATACATTAGCTTTGGAAAAATTAGTCATATCACCACACCTAACTACACAAGGTAGGAGATGGGTTGGTTCTTACATGGGCAACTACTTCCCAGCTGCTGTCAACTTTATATTAATAAAATATATGAAAATGAAATTTGGTGGATTAACTAAACATAGTCCATCCCTCTGGCCCTCAGAAATCTGTATCCACTCTTATTCTCACACAAAGAACACTTTCACTTCCTTCCTCAGGGATATAATCAAAATTCTATCTAATCACTTCATTGGTATCAAAATCCAGGATCTCTGGGTAATGTACAGACTTTTCCACTGAAGCTAGAAATGGCTCTTTATGGTGTTGCCACTTAATAACTAAAAATAAAAGTTATTTGACAATACACGTTAGGCCTGCCGGCACGTTTATGGAAATAAACTGATGGAAGTAGGAGACATAGCTGGTATGCAGGTCTTCCGTTACGCACTGCATCCTGACTCAGTGCATGGGGACCAGCAGGGATGGACATCAGCTCTGGAAAGAGGGAGAAGGGACTCCTTAAATCATGATTGAGGAAGAATCAGACCTGTCTCTGGTCTGAGATTGAACAGCACTATAATGGAGCAAATGCTTGTCTCTAGCCCAATTTTGCCAGCTTATCATTTATGGGAGGAAGAGCATCATACCATCACCTGGAATGATCAGGGTCCTGTACTTACAGATGTATGGCAAGACAGCTCAATGGCTGGTCTGTCTCAACATTCTTGTGAATTGGGGAGTACAACTCCTCCCATGGTGTCCAAGCCTTGTGGTTGAAGCATAAAGCACCTGGCTGGGAGGTGACCTAATTCACAACATCAGGACTTTCCCAGAATTGAGGGTTTTAAGTACCTGGCTCTAGCCAGTTTTCATGCTTTGCAGGAGACCGCTCTGCAATCTGTTATTCCCTTCTTCTCAAATAAGTAGATCAGGGATTTATTATATTATATAGCACATGATTGTCGGTTGGAAACAGGAAGAAACTTAAAGAACAGGCCTATGTAGGACAGTAAAATTTACTGTATCTTAAACCTTTTTTCGGTTCTGCGCTTCTGACAGATATGCCACTTAAAGACATTATATTTAGAAGAATTATATTTAATATGGGTAACGCAATTCTATGGAAGGATGTATAGACTCAGACTTATGGAAATTTTTATAGGTGGAAGGTCATGATATTAAGTCTCAAAGAGCTTAATGCAAATAAAACTCCAAAATAGTAGTTTTAGGACAAGGATAAAGGAGTTTTGATTGTTGATGCAAAATACAATGTCTACATTTTTATATTATGTACAGCATTAAGTCATCCAGTTCTTTAGCTAGCTTTTAAATACTTGTTATACCATGCTGTTATTCCTGACTGTGTGGGAAAAAAAAAAAAAGTTTAGCGAAAGGTATAATTATTAAATAATCTGTTAAGGTTTATCTTTTGTTTTTAGAATCACCTATTCTAATATATATATTTGAATGTATATCATATATACATTCAAATATATATTTGTTGGCTTTGTGTCTTCTTTAATATTAGATAATATCTGAAGTTTGTGGGAACATACTTTAAAGGAAGACTGAGCAAGAATTCTATATGTGGGGCCCCTGGGTGGCTCAGCTGGCTAAGCCTCTGCCTTTGGCTCAGGTCATGATCCCAGGGTCCTTGGATCCAGCCCTGAGTCCTCCCTGGGCTGTAGAAGCAGAGGACTGCTTCTCCATCTCCCTTTGCCCCTCCCCCCCGCTCATGCATTCTAATAAATAAATAAATAAATAAAATCTTTAAAAAAATAATTCTAATTGTGTGACGATATTTCTTATCTTGTTCAGACAAGAATTTTATATGTATATATACATATACATACTCATCTTTTATAAATAATGGACTAGTGCCAGAGTAAGGAGAAACAGCTATATAATTATATATATGTGCAAATGACATAGTGTTATGAGTAATAAGAGTAAAATTATAAAGTTATGTTTCCAGTTACATTCACACAGGTATAGGTTTAGTGTAAACATGAATCTTTTAAAATTTTGTTTATGTGTAATAAATTGGAAACTGTTTCAGTTGACCAAAGATCATTTTCTATATTTTTACTAACAAGATCGGGAACTTCCTTCTTCGAGTGAATTCTACTTTATTTTTAAACATACAATTATTAAAAATGTATCCTACCATTTAACTTAGGAAATTTCAAAAATGCCGTTTTTAGAAATTCAGAGGCAGTGGATGGCTTTGTGTCATTGCTAAATTACAGGTTTGATCAAATTATTAATTTGGTAGGCAGAGTTCCAAATGCCTGAGCTATTTTAATACATTTCAGAAATATCAATTGGACTAAGTGTAGAGCAGACCAATAGATTTTTTTTTCTTTTAGTTATTATACTAATTAATATTTGGTATTAATCCAATTGTATCGATCAGCTTTTATTATGTAATTAATAAGGTTTCACTAAGCTCTAAATTTGTGTTTAATGTTATTTGTTCTTGTTTCCATTTCCTACATAATAGTGATAGATTTTATTTAACACATTTCACTGATTTTACTGATTAGATATATTTTTCCTTATCGTATGAGATGTGACAATAAAAGCTAAATGAGCTGCGGGTTTGAGGAATAATCCCACAGGCACCTGGGGGATGTGACACGTGATTGGAGTGCATTGTGCTCTTGGCCTTTAATTTTTATGAGATTGCCTCTGTCTGAGGGTTAAGTCTTTGAGATCTGGCACTGAAGAAGATTGGAGAGTTATTAAACATAAAAGATCTCACAGGGGAAGAAAAATATCAGCTTCAGCATTAGCAGTATTTAAAATGTAAGTTAGTTCTGAAGAATTTAATGAACTCTGATTTTTCTGATTTGAGAATCATAAACTAGTTAAAATTTAGCTTTCTTTTTTTGGATGAAATTGTATCAGAAGCCACATCACAAGTGCATTTGAGATTTTTTTTTTGCAGTTTTTTTGTTTGTTTGAACAGTTAAAGGACATCAGTCATGAAATGTTAGTTCCACAGCTAATTAAGTTCTCACAGAGCTATGAGAGAAACCACACACAAAACACCTTGGAATTTATTGCCCTAGAGATCTTTAAGGTAGGTTTGGACTCTGTTCAAATGCTGCTTTTAATTAATTCTGACTCCTTTGCTGGCCTTCACTAGAAGGATTTTAAGGGTGCCCTGTTTGCTGCACTATCATTTATATATTAATAAGGCATGTAGGTTGAAATAATCAGGGACAGAATTGATCAGAATTGACCTGAATCATGCAGTAGGACTGCCAGCAAGACTGACTTTTGAATTCCTCACTAAAGCCCAGATTCAAGCCTAGAGAAAGCCTTTTGTAGAATTAGTTCATTGAGGTTTATTTTACTAAATGGTTATAATGAAAAGACAGAGAGGCAGGGAGGCTAGATTATTGGCAAAATGTTTGCTAAAGTGGGACAATGTAATCCAAGCTGGATGAGAAGGAGTGGAAAACGAAAAGAAGTTTAATAAATGGGAAAATGTTTAGAAGTCAAAAGATTAAAGCTCCTATTTAGGTTAAGTACATAGTCACTGTGGGCCTAGAGGTAGAGGGATTTGCTTTCGAATGGAGAAAATGTAAAATAGGACATAAGGAGGGGAGGATGGATCCAGATGTAAGTTTACGTGTTTCATAGGAGAAACTGACACAGGGCACTCTGATCAGAGTGTCTTGGGGAGAATTTCTCGATTTTCCAAGGATACCATCATTCATTCAGCATGTCATACGATAGCATGTCAGGCACTACTGCTGGAAATTCATTAGTGAATAAAACATGAAAGACCCTCTGCCTTCAAGTGTTTCACATTTCAGTTCTGGAAGATAGGAAAAGAGATGTTACTGAAAAATAAGTAAGTACAGTTATATTGAGCTAGAGGCTGATACATGCCATGAGGGAAAACAGAGCATGAAGTCAGAGGGAGTGGGAGAACATGAGTGTGCACAAGAAATATGAAAGAGGGACATGAGGTCTTCAGGAGAAGGAATCATATGTGTGAGGAGGTGAAGGAGGGNTTTGAATGTATATCATATATACATTCAAATATATATTTGTTGGCTTTGTGTCTTCTTTAATATTAGATAATATCTGAAGTTTGTGGGAACATACTTTAAAGGAAGACTGAGCAAGAATTCTATATGTGGGGCCCCTGGGTGGCTCAGCTGGCTAAGCCTCTGCCTTTGGCTCAGGTCATGATCCCAGGGTCCTTGGATCCAGCCCTGAGTCCTCCCTGGGCTGTAGAAGCAGAGGACTGCTTCTCCATCTCCCTTTGCCCCCCGCCCCCGCTCATGCATTCTCTAATAAATAAATAAATAAATAAATTTTTTAAAAAATAATTCTAATTGTGTGACGATATTTCTTATCTTGTTCAGACAAGAATTTTATATGTATATATACATATACATACTCATCTTTTATAAATAATGGACTAGTGCCAGAGTAAGGAGAAACAGCTATATAATTATATATATGTGCAAATGACATAGTGTTATGAGTAATAAGGGTAAAATTATAAAGTTATGTTTCCAGTTACATTCACACAGGTATAGGTTTAGTGTAAACATGNATAAAAGCTAAATGAGCTGCGGGTTTGAGGAATAATCCCACAGGCACCTGGGGGATGTGACACGTGATTGGAGTGCATTGTGCTCTTGGCCTTTAATTTTTATGAGATTGCCTCTGTCTGAGGGTTAAGTCTTTGAGATCTGGCACTGAAGAAGATTGGAGAGTTATTAAACATAAAAGATCTCACAGGGGAAGAAAAATATCAGCTTCAGCATTAGCAGTATTTAAAATGTAAGTTAGTTCTGAAGAATTTAATGAACTCTGATTTTTCTGATTTGAGAATCATAAACTATTTAAAATTTAGCTTTCTTTTTTTGGATGAAATTGTATCAGAAGCCACATCACAAGTGCATTTGAGATTTTTTTTTGCAGTTTTTTTGTTTGTTTGAACAGTTAAAGGACATCAGTCATGAAATGTTAGTTCCACAGCTAATTAAGTTCTCACAGAGCTATGAGAGAAACCACACACAAAACACCTTGGAATTTATTGCCCTAGAGATCTTTAAGGTAGGTTTGGACTCTGTTCAAATGCTGCTTTTAATTAATTCTGACTCCTTTGCTGGCCTTCACTAGAAGGATTTTAAGGGTGCCCTGTTTGCTGCACTATCATTTATATATTAATAAGGCATGTAGGTTGAAATAATCAGGGACAGAATTGATCAGAATTGACCTGAATCATGCAGTAGGACTGCCAGCAAGACTGACTTTTGAATTCCTCACTAAAGCCCAGATTCAAGCCTAGAGAAAGCCTTTTGTAGAATTAGTTCATTGAGGTTTATTTTACTAAATGGTTATAATGAAAAGACAGAGAGGCAGGGAGGCTAGGTTATTGGCAAAATGTTTGCTAAAGTGGGACAATGTAATCCAAGCTGGATGAGAGGGAGTGGAAAACGAAAAGAAGTTTAATAAATGGGAAAATGTTTAGAAGTCAAAAGATTAAAGCTCCTATTTAGGTTAAGTACATAGTCACTGTGGGCCTAGAGGTAGAGGGATTTGCTTTCGAATGGAGAAAATGTAAAATAGGACATAAGGAGGGGAGGATGGATCCAGATGTAAGTTTACGTGTTTCATAGGAGAAACTGACACAGGGCACTCTGATCAGAGTGTCTTGGGGAGAATTTCTCGATTTTCCAAGGATACCATCATTCATTCAGCATGTCATACGATAGCATGTCAGGCACTACTGCTGGAAATTCATTAGTGAATAAAACATGAAAGACCCTCTGCCTTCAAGTGTTTCACATTTCAGTTCTGGAAGATAGGAAAAGAGATGTTACTGAAAAATAAGTAAGTACAGTTATATTGAGCTAGAGGCTGATACATGCCATGAGGGAAAACACAGCATGAAGTCAGAGGGAGTGGGAGAACATGAGTGTGCACAAGAAATATGAAAGAGGGACATGAGGTCTTCAGGAGAAGGAATCATATGTGTGAGGAGGTGAAGGAGGGTAGGGGAAATTCACTATCCTGAGGGAAAGAAACACACACAGAAGTAAAAGTAAGCACAATACAAAGGCACAGGAAGGAGACCAGTGTAGCTGGTGCAGAGGGAACCAAGGATGAAGATATGAAACAAGGACAGAGAGGCACCAGAGGGCACCCCTTGCAACTGTGTAAACTTTCAGGCTAATTTTAGATTCACTCTGTTAGACTTTGGAAGCCACTGTAGGGTTTTGAGCTGAAAGGTTTTGTTTGGACCTTTCTGTGCCTGCCAGAAAGAGAATGAATGGAAGGCTAGCCGAAGCAGAAGTAAGTTATTCTACCACAGGATCTGACTGGACGTCTCCGTGATTCGCACCTGAGCAGTTGCAGTGGAGACACAGAGAAGTGTCAGAGCCCAGATATATCTGGAGGAAGAATTCATTCATGGAGTAAAAGAGAAACTGATAGGAGAAAATCTGAGGGAGAGGCAGGGATAGGGATGAAGACCAGAATTTCATCTATTCTTTCTTACCATAGTGGCATCAAATATTACTTTGAGGTTATTTCATATGTATTTCAAAGGGCTTTTGAGAAAAGGGAAGCCCAGCTGTTTTACTCACCTTGGCTCTTCTCTTCTAAGAACTAGAGTGATAATACACAGTGTTTTCAATAAATGCTTAACAGACATAGAATTTACTTTTGTTGGTTCTAGGCAGGATGATTAGTTGACGGTAAATAAAAAAGATTGGTCTTGTCATTTTCAAAGCTGTATTTAACAGTATGACAATAATTCACAGCATAAATAATCACCATGGCAGCAGAGTTTGGATAATGAATAGCAAGCAAATCATGAATGAGAGGAGGCAAGATCATGCTGATGCAGATTTATTTCTTTAAAGCTCTTAATTCTACATGATTCCATGATTTAAATATCATTCTCTAAGACCTATTCTTCCTTTAAAAGGCGGTCAAGTGTATTTGCCCAAACTACCAGGTCTTAAGAAGTGGTTGAGCTAAAAGTTATTTGAAGAAAAGCTATCAGAGTTATTAAGAACATACAATGAAATGCATTCAAATATTTAAGATATCCATAAAATGCCAAAGTTTTTTTAAAAATTATTTGTACAACTAAATTAGCTGTATCTGTCCTGTATGTATTTTTAATATTATAAAACCTTTCCTAAGTGGGAATGGTTTACATCAACTAGACTTTTAAAAAACTAAGTTCTATTCTCCCTCATTTCTATGACCTTAATGTATCCTTCTATCGAGCAAATGAAAAATAGGATCTGAAAAAGTGAAGTTCAGGATACAGTGATGCTAAGATATTATCTTGGAGTTCCTAGTGTCTCCATTATATAACCTCTTTCAAAAACACTCTAATTCTTTGAATAGAAAACAATATTTTCACGTCGTCATCACTTCTGTCACAGGTAAAATTTATCTAATTTAAAGAATGAGTCTAGGGTCATGTCCAGGATAATGCCAATTTCATAGCCCATAACTTATAAAAGGCCTCCTTTACAAGGTCATCTTGTAAGAGACAACAATTGTAATTTTATACATAAAGAATTACTTAAAATAGGAAACTTTGAAAAGGGACTGTAAATATGATCTATTATATGTTAATGTGATCACAGAGAGCCCAGTACTTGCTCGGTGGGAGGCAATTCCAGGTAAGTTTATAGCTCCTCCACGAAACCTTGAAGATTCATTGTTATTAGATGGTCTAGTTGTCCAAACCCTTCCAGAAAAATAATCTATCTAGATGTAGGTATATACATATATCTACACAGATCTATAAATATATAGATATGTCTAGATGTACATATATAGAGAAATATAAATATTTACATATATTTAATAATCCCCATTTATGGTACTGAATAAATCACAATAGTACAAAGTTCACACATTAATAATGCATTAATGACATTTAATGATTGTCCACTCTATGCTAGACTCTGTGTTTAAAATGAACCCATGCTTACATGGTCAATTAATCTGGACAGCTATGTGGAAAAGAATGAAACTGCATCACTTTTTTCAGACATACACAAAAGTAAACTCAAAATGGATTAAAGACCTAAATGTGAGACCTGAAACCATAAAACTCCTAGAAGAGAGCACAGGCAGTAATTTCTCTGAAATCAGCTGTGGTAACATTTTTCTAGATATGTCTCCTCAGGCAAGGGAAACAAAAGCAAAAATAAACTATTGGGACTCCACCAAAATGAAAAGCTTTTGCACAGTCAAGGAAACCATCAACAAAACGAAAAGGCATCCTACTGGTTGGGAGAAGATATTTGCAAATGATAAATCTAATAAGCATTAAATTATATATATATATATATATATGTGTGTGTGTGTGTGTGTGTGTTTATAAATATATAAAGAACTTATACAACTCAAATACCAAAAACCAAATAATCTGATTAAAAATGGGTAGAGGACTTGAATAGACATTTTTCCAAAGAAGGCATTTTTCCACAGAAGACATACAGATGACCAACAGACACATGAAAAGATGTTCAATATCAGTCATCATCAGGGAAATGTAAACCTAAACCAGAGTGAAACATCACCTCACACATGTCAGAATGACTAAAATCAAAAATACAAGAAATAACAAGTGTTGGCAAGGATCTGATTAAAAATGGGTAGAGGACTTGAATAGACATTTTTCCAAAGAAGGCATTTTTCCACAGAAGACATACAGATGACCAACAGACACATGAAAAGATGTTCAATATCAGTCATCATCAGGGAAATGTAAACCTAAACCAGAGTGAAACATCACCTCACACATGTCAGAATGACTAAAATCAAAAATACAAGAAATAACAAGTGTTGGCAAGGATGTAGAGAAAGAGAAACCCCTTGCACTGGTGATGGGAATATGAATTGGTACAGCCACTGAGGAAAACAGTATGGAGGTTCCTTAAAAAAATAAAAATAGAAATATCAAACAATCCAGTAATTTCACCACTGAGAAACTCCGTTAGCCCCCCCACACACACAAAAAAACCCTCCACTACCCAATGGAAACAAAAACACTAATTTGAAAAGATACATGAACCCCTATGTTTATTGCAGCATTATTTATGATAGACAAAATACGGAAGCAACCTAAATGTCCATGGCATAAATGAACGGATAAAGAAAATGTGTGTGTGTATAGATACACACACACACGTATTTGTGCATGTATGCATATGCANGTGTGTATAGATACACACACGTATTTGTGCATGTATGCATATGCACACACGGATACTTACACACATTCAATGCAATATTACTCAGTAATAAAAGTAAAAGCAAGAATGGAATTTGAGCATATTATGCTAAGTGAGGTAAGTCAGATGGAGAAAGACAAGTACTCTATGTTTACTAATATGTGGAATCTAATAAAGTTAAACCTGTAAAAAAAAAAAAAACAGTAAATTGGAATTACCAGGGGATGGGGTGGGGAGTAAGAGTGATGGTGTTTGAAGGTACAGACTTGTAATGAGTAGTAAACAACGCACAGATATCTAATGGCCAATATAATGAATACAAACAATAATATTGTACTATAATTGTGTAATGTGATAAATATTGCCACATCAGGAATCATATTACAGTATATAAACAAAATAACATGCTGCACAGCTGAAACTTACAAAATGTTACGTGTCAAATGTATTCAATTAAAAATAAAAAAAGAAAGAAAGAAAATATCCACCAGAGTTGTGTCTGTCTCGTAAGTTTATGTTTCCCCCCTTTTCTGGCCCTGTAGGATCTCTATGCCTAAGTGAAAGTATTAATCAAGGTCACTAATAATTCCTGGAGGAGGAAACTCAGTATCATTTCATGTAAGCTCACCACGCAGTGTGGCCTTTTCTTGGTGTGGGAGAGGCAGAAATGCTCCCCCCGCCCAAATATCCCCAGTCTTGTCCCTGCATTTTTCAGGCTGCTTGTAGATAAGCAAGGGTGTGTGACAAATTCTGGCCAAGTGGCTGTGGGCAAATCTGATGCACGTCCCTTCCAGGTCAAAACATCATAGAACGGTTCTGAGTTCTCAGTATGCTCTTTCCCTCCTTTGAGTTCGGGTTGGGGAGCCAAATCTTGGAAATGACCATGAATGCTGAATGACTACATAAAGGATAGATGCCCTGGAAAACCAACCAAACCTTCAGTGGGCTGTGCTTGAGTAAGAAAAACCACATTTATTGTATTTAGGCCCTAGTTTTTCTCCTTTAATCCCATCAGTATCAGCCCAGCCTAACCTGTGTCATTTACCCACCCATATAGTTTTTAAGGTCATAGCTAAGGGAAAATTACTTGTAGAGCGTTTCACCTTCCTCTTATCTTTGGCAGATTTTGTATCAAATTACAATTTTTCCCTCCTGACGATTTGTCAAGACTTATTTTTCTTTTTTTCCTAAACAAATTTTTATTTAAATTCCAGTTAGTTAACATATAGTATTATATTAGTTTCAGGCATACAATACAGTGATTCAACACTTCTATACAACAGCCAGTGCTCCCCACAAGTGTGCTCCTTAATTCCCATCACCTATTCCACCCACCCCACCTCCCCTCGGGTACCGTCAGTTTGTTCTCTAGAGTTGTCTGTTTCATGGTTTGCCTCTGTTTTCTCCCCCATGTTTGTTTTGTTGCTTAAATCATCAACACTTATCTTTTTTTTTAATGATTTTTTATTATATTATGTTAATCACCATACAGTACATCCCCGGATTCCGATGTAAAGTTCGATGCTTCATTAGTTGCATATAACACCCAGTGCACCATGCAATACGTGCCCTCCTTACTACCCATCACCAGTCTATCCCATTCCCCCACCCCCTCCCCTCTGAAGTCTTCAGTTTGTTTCTCATAGTCCATAGTCTCTCATGTTTCATTCCCCCTTCTGATTACCCCCCTTTTCTTTATCCCTTTCTTCCCCTACCGATCCTCCTAGTTCTTATGTTCCATAGATGAGAGAAATCATATGATAATTGTCTTTCTCTGCTTGACTTATTTCACTTAGCATTATCTCCTCCAGTGCCGTCCATGTTGCAGCAAATGTTGAGAATTCGTTCTTTCTGATAGCTGAGTAATATTCCATTGTATATATGGACCACAGCTTCTTAATCCAGTCATCTGTTGAAGGGCATCTCGGCTCCTTCCATGATTTGGCTATTGTGGACAATGCAGCTATGAACATTGGGGTGCATATGGCCCTTCTCTTTACTACGTCTGTATCTTTGGGGTAAACACCCAGTAGTGCAATGGCTGGGTCATAGGGTAGTTCAATTTTTAACTTTTTAAGGGACCTCCACACTGTTTTCCAGAGTGGCTGTACCAACTTGCATTCCCACCAACAATGTAGGAGGGATCCCCTTTCTCCACATCCTCTCCAACAATTGTTGTTTCTTGCCTTGTCTATCTTTGCCATTCTAACTGGCGTAAGGTGGTATCTCAGTGTGGTTTTGATTTGAATTTCCCTGATGGCTAATGATTTTGAACATTTTTTCATGTGTCTGTTAGCCATTTGTATGTCTTCATTGGAAAAGTGTCTGTTCATATCTTCTGCCCATTTTATGATTTGTTTATTTGTTTCTCGTGTATTGAGTTTGAGAAGTTCTTTGTAGATCTTGGATACCAGTCCTTTATCTGTGGTGTCCTTTGCAAATATATTCTCCCATTCCGTGGGCTGTCTCTTAGTTTTTTTGACTGTTTCCTTGGCTGTGCAGAAGCTCTTTATCCTGATAAAGTCCCATAAGTTCATTTTATCTTTTATTTCTCTTGCCTTTGGAGATGTGTCGTGAAAAAGGTTGCTCTGGCCGATGTCATAGAAGTTGTTGCCTATGTTCTCCTCTAGAATTTTGATGGATTCCTGTCTCACATTGAGGTCTTTCATCCATTTGGAGTTTATTTTTGTGTATGGTGTGAGAGAGTGGTCAAGTTTCATTCTTTTGCATGTAGCTGTCCAATTTTCCCAGCACCATTTATTGAAGAGACTGTCTTTTTTCCACCGGATGTTTTTTCCTGCTTTATCAAAGATTAGTTGCCCAAAGAGCCGAGGGTCCATTTCTGGGTTCTCTATTCTGTTCCATTGGTCGATGTGTCTGTTTTTGTGCCAGTACCATGCTGTCTTTGTGATCACAGCTTTGTAGTACAGCTCGAAATCCGGCATTGTGATGCCCCCAGCTTTGTTTTTCCTTTTCAACAGTTCCTTGGAGATTCGGGGCCTTTTCTGGTTCCATACAAATTTAAGGACTATTTGTTCCAGTTCTTTGAAAAATGTCCTCGGTATTTTGATCGGGATAGCATTGAAAGTGTAGATTGCTCTGGGTAGTATGGACATTTTAACTATGTTAATTCTTCCAATCCATGAGCATGGAATATTTTTCCATCTTTTTATGTCTTCCTCAATATCTTTCAAAAGTGATCTATAGTTTCTAGGATATAGGTCCTTTACGTCTCTGGTTAAGTTAATTCCAAGGTAACGCATGGTTTTTGGTGTTATTGTAAATGGGATGGATTCCCTAATTTCTCTTTCTTCAGTCTCGTTATTCGTGTATAGAAATGCAACTGATTTCTGGGCATTGATTTTGTATCCTGGCCACCTTACTGAATTGTTCTATAACTTCTAATAGTTTGGGAGTGGATTCCTTTGGGTTTTCCATATAGAGTATCATCTTATCTTTAATCAGTCTCTAATTCGGTTTGTTTATTGGATATAGGTATATTCAGGTTTTATTGCTTCTCACAGCATTACATTTACCAGTTTATTTTCTGAGGATGGTGCTAATATCTGTTTTTATTTTCCACTTTTTATTGAATGATATATTCACAATTTTTATTATTCCAGATTAATAGCTAGCATCTCCACATTCTACAAATATGATTCCACTACGCTCTGGTTTATACCCTCTGGTTTGTCATTCCATTGTAGGAATTTGTCTTTTAACTGTGGCTGTTTTTATAATATTCTCCTTGACTTTTATTTTGTAGGTTTAATTCGATATACCTACTTATGAATTTATTTTATTTGTGGCATTTTTTTAAATTTCCCAAGTTTGAAGTTTATTTTTTAAAATTATTTCTATAAAAAGTTAAATATAATTAAATGTAGTTTCTTCTCTAGTGTTTCTCTCTGGTTCTTTGGGAAGTAAAATCATATGTATATTCTATATTCTTGTTTTAAATTATTTTATTTTTTTAAGTAGGCTCCACACCCAATGTGGGGATTAAACTCACTACTCCAAGATCAAGAGTAGCAAGCTCTAAAGACTGAGCCAGCCAGGTGCCCCTATATTCTATATGCATATTCTAGTTTAGATTTCTCTAACCTTTCCGTGATATTAAGCTTTTGTCAATCTTACTGGACTGACTTCTGTGAAATGTGCATTTCACTAAATCACTATTTAGCAGGTTCTAATCAGCAGTTTAACGTATGTTTTAAATTTTTCATCTTAGTATTTATATTTTTTCATTTTTAATAGTGCTCTGTTTTACTTTTTCATATCTGCCTAATATTTATGATAGTGTTTGAACTTTCAGGTCTTTAAACATTGTAAAATAATTATTTTATATTCTTAGCTTATTATTCCAAAATATAAACATTTAGGTACTCTCCTGTTCTTCATTAATCCTAATGTCTCTCAATGATATTCTTTTGTTCTCCTATGCTTGGGAACTTGGTCAGTAAGCTCAAATTCTATGAGGTTTTAATTATGGGAGATAGGAGTTGAAGATGTGTTTACCCAAAGAGGATATGTTTTGCTTTTGTAAAGCAACATGGGAACCCTTTCAAACTATTTGTGTGAATGTAGTTTATACAATCATATTGGTGATGAAAATCAAACCCTCAATGCTAATGGGGAAAGACAGTGTGAAAACAGTCCACATTGAGCACACAGCCTCTAACAGACAACATCTATTTTATATTGTATATAGACCATATCCATATAGATCCCTTAGTTCTTCCTTCTACTGAACATGTGTAAGGCTTAGCTCTGCTGGGGCAAATATTAGTTCCCAACTGGCTCTAGGTTACTGAGATTGGCTGAGGGTCAAAGGTCACTGGAGGGTCAGAGCTTGGTCATCTATTTTCTACTTTGGAATTCTGCTACTTTAAAATTTTCATTTCTATGATGTTATCCTACTTCATGAGGGTTAGTTATTAATGTCAAGAATGATTATAATATTATATTCATCATTACTAGGTGCCTTACACCATATGATTCCTAAATACCAAGGTCTGAAAGGAACACTCTTGCTGTATGAAAAAATATGTCACAAATGATATTCTCCTCATTAACCCATTAGTTTAAATTATAACCAATAGTTCTTTCCATACATTTCTTGTCACTTTGAAGCCTAAAGATTTTCTGCCACTCCTGCGGTTTCCTCGGAGGAGAGCTTCCCCCCACATATTTAGCCAGTGATAATGCTCTCAGTAGCTCTGTGTTGACTTCTGAGTGTGATAAACCCCCTAGTATTCCTAACAGCTCTCCCTGCTCACAGATTCAGCCATGAGCATGCAAAGCATCAATACCTCCAAAGCATACCTCAGTATGTGCAAGGTTGGCTCCTGTACACATCCAATTAGGCTAATGCCTTGAGTACTGGTAATATTGGATCCCGTTCTTGCATCCTACTCTTTGAGGTGGGGAACTCTTGAAATCCCTGACTAGCCCTTGTTACTTCAGTGTCTCTCACTTTTAACTCTGTCTCAGACCTAATAGCCTTTTGCAGCCAGAGCAGCAGATACAATTTACATTTATTCCCCTTCTACATATTAACATATAATTCCAGGACATAAATATATGTGGCTCTACTTCATATTATTCACATACGAAATATAGACTAGCATATTATTCTAAGTATAAATATTTGGAGGACTGCAGGCATTTAGACCTCATCTCTGGTCAGAGGTCTGACCTTAATTCTGGAATGTAGAAAAAGTAGAACATTGATTTCTAGTGCTCTGGGTTTAGCGAGCTCCTGATTATCTCAGCCCTTAAACTGACGTCCAATCTGAAAGCTCAGCTTGACATATTCTTGGACTCAGCTCTATTCATAGCTGTGATTTCTTCTTAAACACTTGTGTAATATTAAGGTACTCAAATCAGGCAAACTATGTAATATAGTTTATATTATATAGTTCATATTTATAGTCTAATGATATAATAATATTTGCAGTTTACATACTTCACTTTTTCATGTGAAGTATGTGGCTTTTTTTCTGTTGATAAATTAGCACAGAAAATAACAAAATTCCACAATGGTTTTAGCTATTTTTCAAAAGGATAATGAAGAAAACTGTTTCATGTATACAATAACTTGACCTAAAACAGACTGTTTTTTCTCTGGGAACTTTGAACAAAACCCAGTAAAATATATACTTTCTACATGAATGAATTAGAGCAGCAAGTTCTTTGACCAAACTTTTACATATGCATTGAAACAGGATTTAGACATGGTTATTTTCATTTCTTGGGTGGCAGTCACTTGGTGACATTCTTGTACATAGAAGAAACAAACATATATGTTGGCTCACTGAATATAATAATAATTTTAAAAAGAAACAGACATTGAGTAATGGCTTGCTTTGTTCTTCCGTATATTTTTATTTGTTCTTATTATAAAACAGTTCAAGTGGTTTTATGAAGGTGTATGTAATCAGAATAAATTCTTTAAGAATTAATCTGTATTTTCAGCTCATCTTGAGGAATAAAAAGTGACCCAAAATTATTTAAATCATTTCAGGATTTACAGGGTCTAGGGACAACTCTAAGGATCTGGTATACCCTAGAACAATGCTGGTCAACATAAACTCTATAAGAAAGTCTTGAGACTTTGGATAAATTAAGAGAGTTAGTCATGGTAAGAAAAGGCAGGAATTTTCTCTTAATGAGGAAAACAGATTATCGTAAGCATTTTGACTCTTGCAATCCCCTGAAATTGAACTTCCTCTAAAATTATAGCCACCTGTCTCTTCTTTTCTCAGACTATACTCCCTGCTATTACCAACTCCTGCTGTGGCTAGAACAACCTGTCTTACCTATGACCTCCAAACATTACCTCCAGTTTCCTTTCTTGTCTGACCCCTAATATTTCCACGGATGTTCAACTGAATTCTCACACTTAGTACAGAAAACATGAAACTTATTGTACAATTATTTCCTAGAAATATGTGCTTTCTACTTAGTTCTTCCAGGTTTTAATTAAGACAATTGATCAAATGCGTCCTGCTTTCTAGATTATCACCAAATGATCATCTGGGACATCTCCTTCACTCAACTCTCAAAATTTAATTTCTTACAAAATTCTATCAATTTTCACATTCTCTTGAATATCTTGCATATTTTTATTTTTAATGCCACAATTCAGTCCATTAATTTGTGTGTATATTACCACAATTACCTCAGAATTGGCAACTATATTTTGTTTGTGTTTATGTGTATGTATGTATGTATGTCTGTGTTAACAAACAACAAAACAAATCCCCCAAAAAAAACTATCCTCAAATTTAGAGGCATCAAACAACAACCATTTTATCTCACCATTTTGTGGGGTGGGAATTTGGGCAATTCTGCTCCATGTGGTTTCATCTGATTACCTGGTGGTACTGAATTAGTTACTGAGTTCGTTTGGAGAGTCCAAGACTGCTTAACTCATATACCTGACGTTTGGGACAGCTGGTTGAATGAGTTTCTCTGGGCCCCTCTCCCTCTTAAAGTTATGTCAGGGACTCTACATGAGCTCTCACTAGGAGAGTGGACTTGTTTTTTTTTTTTTTTTAAGATTTTATTTATTTATTCGACAGAGATAGAGACAGCCAGTGAGAGAGGGAACACAAGCAGAGGGAGTGGGAGAGGAAAAGCAGGCTCATAACGGAGGAGCCTGATGTGGGGCTCAATCCCAGAACGCCAGGATCACGCCCTGAGCCGCAGGCAGACGCTTAACTGCTGTGCCACCCAGGTGCCCCAGGAGAGTGGACTTCTGATGTGGCCACCCAGAAGCCCCCAAGGGAGAAAGGAGAAAGCTGCCGGTCTTCTTAAAAGCAAGACTCAGAACCATCATATTGTCACAGCATCTTTCTTGGCCATACTCTTTTGGTCAGAGATAGTTACAGGCCAGCTCCAATTCAAGGGGAAGGGGAATAGATCCCAACCACACAATGGGGGGAGTGTCAAAAATGTGCAGCCATGTTTCAACCATCTGTCTTCCTTGTGCCAACAAAAAAAAATCTATGGTCATCTTAACATTTCTGATATGTTACATTTCTCCAACTTTGAACATTTCTCCAACTTTGAACATATTCTGTCAGGATTGTCTTCTTAAAACACAAGGTTAATATCCCACTAGTGAAAAGTCTTAATTACCATTATGAGCTCCCAATTGCAGCATAAATATTTATTTTTCTCTTTACTTTGTTATTATACCTTATTACATATAATATGCTCTGGATCCTATTGTAAGCTTTTTGATAGAACCAGATAATAAATGACACTATGCTTTAACATTCTTATCAGAAGGAAAGTTTTACAACTCATTAGAGTTAACCTTACGAAGGTCATATATCAGCTTTGATTTTTTCCATTGCAAGGCATAGATAACTCTAATTCAACAACCTCAAACCAGGAGGAATATTTTTTTAGCTTAATAAAACTCCTCCAGGGGGCGCTGGAGTGGCTCCATCCGTTAAGCATCAGCCTTCGTGATTTTTTTTTTCTTTTAATGATTTTTTATTATGTTAGTCACCATACAGTACATCCCCGGTTTCCAGCCTTCATGATCTTGTCTCAGGTCTTGATCTTGGGGTTGTGAGTTGGAGCTCTGCATTGGGGTCCACACTGGGCATGGAGCCTACTTTAAAAAAAAAAGAAAGAAAGAAAGAAAGGGGGTGCCTGGGTGGTTCAATGGGTTAGGCTTCTGCCTTTTGCCCAGGTCACCATCCCAGAATCCTGGGATGGAGCTGCACATGGGGCTCCCTGCTCAGCAGAGAGTCCGCTTCTCTCTCTGCCCCTCACCCCACTTGTGTTCTCTCTCTCTCTCTCACTCTCTCTCTCAAATAAATAAATAAATAAATAAAATCTTTACAAAGGAAAAAAACAAAGAAAAATTAAAAAAAAAAACAACACAAAAACACAAACTCTTTCACACAGTGTGGTTTGAGGAGCACTTTAGTTCAGTGAATCCACGTTATCAGCTGCCCAGTTTCCCTCCAACCTCCTATTTTTCCAAGAGCAGCACTGAAGCTTTATCTCACTCCTGTGGGCATGTTGGTTGCAGTTTTCTTTTTGTGTCCAGTTTTGTTTTGTTTTGTTCTTTTGGGGGGTGGTTCAAAATTGCAATAAATACCTAAGCCAGAATAAACAGCTGTTGAGGGATAGGAGTCTTAAATGGCTGGCCTATGCAAATAAGGATGGAGCACTGAATGTTGGGAGAGAGGAAAGCAGCTGAAGAGACTGGAGCCCGGCCAGCATGGAGGAAGGACTGAAGAGCTATTGGAGGCCTCTCAGCAATGATTCAGCTCAGAGAAAACGAGGGCTCAACCGCCTACCAATTCAATGGCAAAATATTTAAATTGACCAAATTTAATCATGTTCTAAATTTTAACATTCCCCTTTTTATCAATTATCTCTGATTTATAGAAGGATGTACACCAAAGATGTCTAGAACCTATGAATATACTCTCTAATTTCTCCTTTTATGCAAACTAAGTTAATTATAATATGCTGTAGGAAATTCCCCAACCCAAGGTTATCTGCTTTCCCCTCCCTCATTTCCCAAAATAAGATGAACATAATCATTTTTCAAAATTCCATAAAAAAGCTGCACTGGGTGACTCAGTCTGTCCTCCCAAGCATATCTCTCTGTCTTTACTTACTGTTGACTACAGATTAGAGACCTTTTCCTATCCAATTAAACTCTACTCTTGTTCCAAGTCCCAGTGCAAACACTGACTTTCCTTGAAACCTTCTTTAAGGAACCAGTTAGAATTAATCCTCCCTTCAGTGCTGTGTGAACCCTTCTTTATCTCTCCTTCAAAGGAACAGCCCAGTGTGCATTCTGGAGTGAAAAACACTTGTTCAAATTCTGGATCTGCTGCTAATCTTGCCCCACACAAGTCAAGTAACCTCCCTGAGTCATCTATTTCTTATTTTTAAAATGTGGAAATCAGAAATCACAGAATTAGTATTGTTATTGTTAATCATAAGACAATACACAAATGTGTATTTTTTTAAAATTCTACTGTACATTTACATACATTTTTATAAAAGAATTGTCACAGTGAGCAATTAAATCATTTGGGTAACAATTTCCTTGGACTCTTTGCTGAAAGCTAAGAACGCCCTTCTTCTGCAAACAATGAACGCAAATAGACTGCATGTTTTATGACCTTGGAAATATAAAACCTGACTTACAAGTGAGTGTAGCTTCAATATATACTCAGAACTT
This sequence comes from Ailuropoda melanoleuca, assembly GCF_002007445.2. NCBI lineage: Eukaryota > Metazoa > Chordata > Mammalia > Carnivora > Ursidae > Ailuropoda > Ailuropoda melanoleuca. The sequence goes on along the minus strand of NC_048235.1, from coordinate 8,754,494 downwards.
TCATATTTTTCAAATGAAATGAAATCTGTGTCAAATAATGCCGCAATTCTTCATGACTATTTGAATTAAATTAATGTCAGAATGTTTCCTTTTTCCTATATCATTAGTGCTAAACTCAATTTGCCTAGCAGCTGTATTATGAATGCTGTCTCTATTAGCAAGGAGCTATTATGAACCCACATTTCAATTCTAAAGTCATTTGAAGGAAATATTTTAAAGTGTTCTTTGTTTTCAGGTATCTGAAGATTTCTGTCCACAGAAAAATTGACAAGACTTTGTAGTTTTCAATTCTGTCTTAAAGAAGTGCTTTTTCCAGCTCTGCAAAGTTTGTATAACTAGGGTATGTCCTCTTCCAGAGTGGCAGCATGGAAAAGACCATATGGTTCTTTTTGCAGCATCCATAGTGGTGACCTTGGGGTCTTAAAAAAACAGAGATGGATGCCATAAATCTGGCCAAAATTATTCAAGACAGTGAAGCACTGAAAGAGGTCTTTCCTGCTGAATTATTCTGAAATTAAGTGATCTTTTTTCCCCACAAAACTAATATTTATATCCACATATATATACATTTGAAGACATGTCCTATTTTTAAGAAGCCACTGGTCATCTACATGTCAGACAAGAGTATTATTTGTTGCTGAAGTTTCTTCAAGGATTTCTTTAATCANTTTGAAGACATGTCCTATTTTTAAGAAGCCACTGGTCATCTACATGTCAGACAAGAGTATTATTTGTTGTCCTGCAGTTTCTTCAAGGATTTCTTTAATCAGTATTTTCTAATGACCCTGATTATAAGATGTCATATCTGTGGGAAAAACACATTTTGGTCTCATTAGCAGAGGCACTGATGCTAAATAGGTATTCACAAAGTCATGAGTCAGAAAGACATCTGGATTTGTACCCTTCACACACGTAGCAAAATTAGATGTGATACACACCGCCATGTGTCTTCCATCTGATTTCAGAGAAGACTTTTCCAGTTAAGTTCTACTTAGAAAAGAAATGATTCATAGCTTTGAATCTATCAGTTGCCTTTCTCATTTCTAAAAGAGCATCACAAAACAGAAATTATTCTCTAATACTCGACGTATCCTTAGCTGGAGGCTTAAAAGTTGGGTTATTGAGAACTTCCAATGCTTGTGTGCAGCTGCATGCTGAGTGGAGGGAGCATAGCTGAGAAATCCACCAAGACCTACTTCGATTTCCTGAAGAAAGACTAGTGATTCGGAAGTATGACATCATTTGGCAGAGATATGCTTGTATGTCTTCCTTCTACGTAAATTATGAAATAGTTAAGTCATTTCCAGGTTATATAGATTTACTATGTTCTCTGCAATCTCAAGTGACTTCTTTTGCTGTCCAACCACCTACTCTGAAGGGTATTTCACATGAAAGCTTTTAGGTAAAAGTCCAACCTTTGCAAACAGGGCCATTTTCTTCAGGAAAAGCTACACATTTTCCTATAGCTTTGCTGGCTTCATGCATGCCACCCTAATAGTACTATAGTTTTTGGTTTCAAACAAATATGGAAATGAGTAAGTATGCTTTCTGGTGCTTTTTTCTATCATATTTTCCAATATATATATGCTGGGTTCAATATACATTAAGACTTATGCCATAATGATACGCCTGATCAAATATACATTTTCTTCAAATTTTATCAAGTGTACATTTATAGATATTGTGACAAATGACTATTGTTCTGACAACTGTAAACAGCATCAAAGTTTATCCTACAGTTTTGGAGTGAAATAAGACATTGACTATATTATGTGTATGTTTTAAAGTCAGTTTTTAGAGGAACCAGGGAAGAAATGGAGAGGGAAAAGAAAAGAAAAGAAAACAAACAAACAAAAACAACAGAAGAACAGTTATCAGTTCACAGACCCTAAACCACATTCCTAGATTCTGTAAGTAGAAGATTTGAAATTGGGTTTGTTACTCATTGGCTGTGTCCACTTGGGCAAATTATTTAACTTCCCCAAACCAGTTTCCTCTAATATAAAATAATGATTGTCTACCTCATTTTTTACAGAACTGAAAGGATATAATTATACAGAGTGCTTGGCAAATATCAGACATATAGGTGCACTATAAAAAAAAAAAAACATCTTTTCTGTCTTATGCACCAGCTTACATTTTTCTCTGCATTCCCTGTTATTTGAAGACAAGTCCTAAAAAATGTGGTATAGCTCAGTGTTTGAATATTTTAGATGCTAAGATACTTTCTGAATTGGAGTCATGTGGTCACAACCCTGTTAATGTCCTTCTGTTTAGTGGCACCATTTATCTTAGTGATAGATTTATTGCTGGTCCGTGATCTTTCACTCCATATTTGATCACCAACTTCTGTTTACTTATTCAATCCTAGAAAAGTATTATTTTCTTTGACTTTAACTGGCCATTTCTAAATTCTTCATGCTTTGAGTGAGGCTGTGATATATTTCACACCTCTGACTCAGTATTCAGGGCCCTGGGTTCTAGTGCCCAGCCTACCTCTATTCACTGCTACATCTAAGCCTTTCTCAGGAAAATTATCCAATTATGTTCCAGTAAGTACAAACACATCCATAGGATCCAATTATTTAATGTATAATGCTTTTTCTATCTTGTTCCCAAACTCTTTTTCAATATTTTATTGTACGATTCAGAATTTTCAAAACCCAATTATCAAGAGTACAAATTATCCCATCAACATTGATTCTGCCTTTGTTTTAATCCACTGATTTATTTCATAATGAACAACTTTCGTTTATTCATCAGACTTGATCCATGTCTACCACTATATCTACCCAAATAGTTGGATTTGAAGTGGAAAGAAAAAAAGAATAGTATCTGCTACTTTATGGAAAAGGGGTGCCAGCATGTTCCCTCTTTGCATTACTCTGCTGCCAAAATTTCAGTAGCTATTCCCCATCTCCTTGGTTACATCCACTCCTGACTTTGGGCAAACAACCTTCTTCCTGTAACAGGGGTCATGTGACCAACTGAACACCTCTTTAGTTGTTACTCACTTTGCTTTAACTAAACTGCACAAATAAGATTAGTGACAAGAATCAAGGATAAGGGGGGAAATGAAAGAAACAGAAGGTACCGTTTGGATAAGTTATATGTCTTGGTGCTATCAGGGCACCAGGATTGTTGCAATGCCAAAGATGCATTATTTGGATTGAACAAATCCAAATTTCAATGAACAAATGTATCCCAACATCTTAGTTCTAAAAATTCAAGAAAAAAAACATTGTTCAAGCCAGATACAGAGGGATGCTATGGTATTCTACCTGGATACCGTTCCCCTCCACCTTTCAGAATTGAAGCTTGCATTTCTCCAGATGCTGGGACAGTGGGACTGTTGTGACACACTGTTGTCCCTTCCAGTGATTAGCCACTGCTCAAGAGATTAGCTTGTCCAAGATGATATTCTCTTTCTGTGGTCATCTGTGTCCCATCCCTAGATGCCGTGAATCTATCAAGATCCAGCCACCATGACTTAACCAGGGACAATTTTATAAACTATCCTAGCTCCAGAACCACCTAAGGGGTCAACTGAGGTCATGCTGTGACTACAGCAGCCCTACCTAATTTTGCTTTTCTATTCTTCCTCCCAGGGGTGATCCTAAGAGCACTCCTTGATAACATTCCAGCACACAAACCTCCCTCTCAGAGTCTGTTTTCCAGGGAACCTGACTTGCAACAGTATGTGTATGACACTTTGTAGAAGTGTAATGAAATTTGTTTTGTTGTTATGTCATATGAAGTTTTTCTGGTGTTTCCTGGGCTTATACTAGGTAAATATTAACAGCCAGGTTTACTCAGATGCCAGAATAATTATGATCAAATAAAGAACTTGGTAGAAAATTAAAGTGAGATTTAAATTAAGAGATGACATTTCATTGTTCTCCTGTTTATAAGACCATAATAGGAGATTAAATAATAAATAAAAATTAGATAATAGGTTAATGATAGGACCCCAAGCAACATTTTATTCTTGGAACTTGTGTGATGTTCTCTATTTCATTAAAGGACAATTACATTTGAAGAGAGGAAAAAATGAAAAGATAAATCTTGGATATAAAAATAGAATTTTAGTGCTCTCCAAGGGCACCTTTGAGTCAATGGCATAGTGTTGTGATGGGTCATTCCAGAAGCTAAACAAATATTTACTCAACTAGAAGAAAGCAGGCTCTATTATCTGTGCCATTCTAACCTTGTCTAGGATTCTGGTTTTACTTTTTTAATTTGGGTTTTGGGAAAATAGTCCTTTCTTTAACAAGGTACTACTTTCTGCTGTGCATAATTGCCAATGGACCCTTAGATAAATAAAAGACTCACTCGATTTGGAGTGCAACATAAATGCTGGTGAGCGTAAGCAGGTAGAACGTGTGACTCTCAGTCACCTGGTCGAAGATGCCACTGTGGAGAGAAGGGCGCATAGCAGTGTGGGTCTCAGTGCTTATCTGCCATTATTATCTCCTGCCTTTAAGATTCATAAACCAGAACTGAGAACACCTTCATCCTCATTACATCCAATTAAGGTTCCTATTTGATGAAGTACAATTTGTATAATAAATAGAGCGACTATAAATTAGAGCAAAATGGGTAATCATTAAAAATCAGATGCAATAAGAAAGTCAAGTATTGAGGGAAATTATCTTAAGGAAAAATGAACTGATATTTCAAGTTTTAAAAAGCCAATTATAAGTTACACAAAACACCTTGATGAGTTTAACATTCCTTCTGAGTTGGATATATTTTTATAAGAAATAAAAATCCGGTGCCTGGAAATACGTTAAAGTGATGCTTGAATTTTGATTCATGATACATATCAGTACGCTTTAAGAAGCGGATGGATAAGGGTAACTCTACGTCAAAGAGAAGAAATCTAAGTCTAATTTGCACTTGAGAGGAGGCACATGAAGGACTTCAGTCAATATAGAGGAGTTCATTGTATTTTTGTGTTAAGTATTTGATATACTCTCTTGGCAGTTTAGTCACATACTTAATTTGCATGAAGAGTTTTTCTTAAAATGTCAGAAGTGAGATATGACAATGAGTATTCTCTTTGATTAACATGTTCAAAATTTTGCTTGACCTTAAATGAAGATATGCAATAATAACTCACTTCAAAAAGTGAATTTGGTCTTTATAAATTGAAACAAAAAAATCCATACTGAGAGTTAAGATCAGAGTGCCTTCCCTTGTACATATAGATACAGGGCTAAAATATATATTTTGCCATCTTTGAGATGTTTTCTTACCGCCATTACTGAGATTCATTATTCAAAGTAGATTATAACCTTTTAAAAAATGTCTTTGCACTTGAGTGAATTCATGAGCTATCTTTTCTAAATAAAATGGAACAGGCAATTTTCTGGTAGTAATAAAATTTCAATAATAATATTTGTTTTATAGAAGCTACTACATAATGAAGCTTTCTAATAACTGTAACAACATCATATGCCTCTTGACATACATGCACATGTGTTTTGTGGGTGCCTATGTAAATAGCCACACACATGCAATTATACTATCATAATTGACAACCCCCATGTTTTGAGTGGCATAGGAGGTCATTGTATATTGAGAGACTTTGCTTATATTCCGATATTTGATAAGAATTCTTCAGAACATTATTATACCACATAACCATAATATATGCAGGTAATATAGAAAATTGTCCATTATAGAATGTCTAGTGACTATATTTTAATATTCTTAGACCCAGAAAATATAAACCAATCTGAAGATGTGTAAATATATTCAATATGATTTTCAATTTGCTTGACAACTGGAAATACATATTTATGTTCCATTATTCATAGCTCTAGTCCCATTCTTAAATGCAAGTCCTATCACCTCATATTTCCTACCTGCCCAATCAGTTCAAGTGAATTGACAATTCACTGGTTATTATCTACTCATATCAGAAAGCATGCTTTCCTGTAGCTCATACTGGGGATGTGGTCCCTGAATATTCCTGTGAGCAGCTTAAGAAGTGATCAGAAGGAAAGAAAATGCTGACCACCCCCCCCAAATATCTATCTCTATCAACTGAGCTTAGAATTGAATCTGTTTTGAATACACACAAGAGAGCCTGAGAACACTAGGAAAGGACTCTGTGCAAGTGTTGCTATTTGCTTCCAGTTATTATTTGTACCAACTTCTACAGTTGAACCATAAGGTAGGTTTCCCTTGACACTCTGTCGGCCCCAAGTAAAAATTATGTATATCCTCGAATCTCTCTAGATTTCCTTAATGGTAGGTTAATTAAGTTCAGTGATTCTTTATCTCATTAAAAATGACTTTAAGTCCCACTGGGAATGCAGTAACTCTTTAAAGACAGTGAAGAAAGTAAAAATACTATTTTAATTAATAGGAAAGGCATATGTTACTTAAGCTATAGATATGTGTTCTCCCCTCTTCACCTCAACAATATCGTAACCTAAATTAACCCCCCTTAGCGTCCTCCTTCTCCTGAGGTACTCTGTTATCCACTTTCTCATTGTGAAATTATTACTCGTCGTTCAAGTCTTTTTTCCAATACTATTCCTTTGCTTGACTTTTCATCCATGTAGTGCTGTCACCTAAAACTTTGCTATCTCTGTAGATCTCTGTATTAAAGTAAGAACAGAGGGGCGCCTAGGAGGCTCAGTTGGTTAAGTGTCTGCCTTCGGTTCAGGTCGTGATCCCAGGGTCCTGGGATCGAGCCCTGCATCAGGCTCCTTGCTCAGCAAAGAGTCTGCTTCTCCTTCTGCCTGCCACTCCCCATTTGTGCACCTGCTCTCGCTCTCTCTTTATCTTTCTCTCCCTGTTAAATAAATAAATAAAATCTTCTAAAAAAAAAAGTGTGAGCAGAGGGAAGAGTATGGTAAAAAATATACATAGGATGAGAATTAGAGGTGTACTGTATCACAGATGCTAAAAGAAAAACTAAATAAAGAACGTGAAAAAGCACAGAGATACTGAACAAGACCAGAATCAGTGCTGGGGAGCCAGTAGGGCTCAGATTTCCCACTTTAGTGATAAATAGCATAGTGACACTTTTATCAGTTTTCACATCACAGATTCCAAAAGAGACTCTTATGATGAAAGGGAAAGGTCCTCTTCAACTGAAACAAAAGTTTATAAAACAATCACAGAGTAAAAGAGCATTTTAAAGGTAGTCGTTAGGTGGGGGTTGCTATACCGCACGCATTTCGTTAACTTGCTACTCAATTTTGTGCTTCAACCATAGCATGAGGAATTTTTTTTTAAAATTATTTATTCGACAGAGATAGAGACAGCCAGCGAGAGAGGGAACACAAGCAGGGGGAGTGGGAGAGGAAGAAGCAGGCTCATAGCAGAAGAGCCTGATGTGGGGCTCGATCCCGTAATGCCGGGATCACGCCCTGAGCCGAAGGCAAAGGCTTAACCGCTGTGCCACCCAGGCGCCCCCAGCATGAGGAATTTAAAATAGCCTGTAGAGGTCTCACATTCATAATATGATTTTGGTGACACGAAATGCAGCATTAACTGCACAGACTTTGGGGGATAGTATACTTGGATAAATATCTCAGTTTTAAAACTTCTGGCTGTGTAACTTGTGAAAAGACTTCACCTTAGTGTATATCAGTTTCCTCATCAGTAAAATGTTAAAAATAAAAGAATCCAACTTATAGTCTTATTGTGAAAATTAAGTGAAATTAGAAAAAGATTTGGAATATGTCTGACACAGTAGACTACATATAAATGTTTGCTGTTAATCACAGCCATATGATTTTGAAATTCAGATTCAATAGGAAACAGTACAAACTCCAAGGTCAAGGTTATAGCAGCTCAGGGGGTTTGTTACTATGTCTGTGAATTCCTCCACACTGCAGATCACAGTGATACCCTCATATCTAAACTGGATGATAGAACTTCAGAGTTGCAAGGAATCTATAGAATCTAGTATGAATTGAGCCAACCAGGTTGCTGTAGAATAATCCCCACAAGCAGGTGCAAGTTTGAAAAGGAATGATGAGAATTACATGTTCCTACAGAATTGAAATGCATTTACAAATAGTTTATTGAACTAACTAAACCACAAAAAGGGAAATCGTGCACTAATTTTTCTTTTCCTCCCATCATTCTTCTTGAAGCCTACTGTATTGGATTTCTTGTCTCTAGTATAGGAGAAAATATGGGACAGAAGCAAAGCTTCTTGGTCACTCTCAATCCCAGTCCCAGAAATTTATAACTTCACACAATGTAAATGATACATGAATCACAATTCCAATTAAAAGTCTCCTATCCCGAGGCGCCTGGGTGGCTCAGACTGTTGAGTTTGCCTTTGGCTCAGGTCATGATCCCAGGGTCCTGGGATTGAGCCCCACATCAGGCTCCCTGCTCAGCAGGGAGTGTGCTTCTCTCTCTCCCCACTCATGCTCTCAATTTCTCTCTCTCAATCTCTTTCTTTCCCTCTTGATCACTCTCTCTCTCAAATAAATATGTTAAAAAAAAATAAAAATAAATAAGTAAAAGTCTCCTGCCCCGCCAAGCTCACTAACAAACATAAATTCTGTACTGTATATGATACGGTTTTCAACCTCCAAACCTTAGAAGTGTGGGCCATCTCCACTGGAGTCCTACTTCCTTCCTCTGCCCACAAGGTAAGTTCCAGTCAGAATTTCACCTTTAACCTTTTTCATGGAGCCAGGTACTCTTCCTGTATCTTCTGAACTTTAGGGGTCATATGTCAAGTTCGACCAGTTATATGAAACGCTAGTCTGACAAAGCATTCCTTTCTACCAGGTGTGGCAGGGAGGAAAATGCCCAGAACTCTCACAATTCTTTCTAAAGAAAAAAATCATTCATCCATTTTTTTTTCTCATTTTTCTAACTCTGTAATACATTGGTCAAGGGGGTGATAGGCTTTGGTTCCCAAAGTGACTTATGTAGCAATCTAGCACATTTCTTTAGGAAGTGAGAATACCTAACACCTGCCATTCTTAGATTTTAGATCAGCAAATATGGAGACAAAAAAGGAAGTCTCAATTTCCTGATCCACATGTAGCCAGTCCAATGGTGAGAAATAAAATTTGATCTGAAATTTGCTTAGTGCTTCTAGGTTTTTCACAAAATATTGTAGCATATACTAATTCCGGAGGACGTTCATAGTTGTTATGTAAGTATAAAATCATTCCACAGCTTCAAAGCTTGGGAGCTTCGGGGTTAAACAATATTAAGCAATTTTCATTTTGGCAGGACCTACCAGATTTTGTAATATACAAACATGCTGAGAAGTTCTAAGACTGTTTAATATTCCATATTATTTTAAAAGACTTATTTGAGAGAGAGACAGAGAGAGCGTGAGCACAGGGGGAGGGACAGTGGGAGAAGGAGAGAGAGGAAGAGAAGCAGACTCCCCACTGAGCACAGAGCCTGGAGCCCTATGCAGGGGCTCAATCCCACAATCCTGAGGTCATGAGCTGAGCAGAAATCAAGAGTTGGACGCTCAACTGACTGAGCCACCCAGACACCTCAATATTCCATATTTTCTAAAATTACTTGACTATAAAGACATTTTCAAAAGTACTGTCTGATGGGACAGTTCCATGTATACCTGACTGACAAAAGAAGATAAACTTCACTTTTTTTTTTTATTTTTTAAAAGATTCTTTGTAATTATGTCACTTTTGTTTATTCAAACTTCTCAATGACAGCCTTCAATTAATTGAAGAAATCAATTATGCCCATTCTTAACATAGTTCCTCTGGCCGATTTCTCACTTGAAATAGTTGGAGTGGATAAAGATTTTTATCTCTTCTTAAATGAAACATAGATATTATAGTATTTAGATGTACTCTGGCAAGTATACGGTGCTGTGTTATTATCAAATCTCTAATTCTATATAGTTTACATTATATGTATATTTTATTAATAAATTAGCTAATTATAATTTTAAAATCATTATTTTTAAAGGGAGGTAATCCCTCTACCTGGTTGACTGTTAATGAACTTCTATTAACCAGGATGCAGTACTTATGTCCGGAGCACTAATTTGAAAACTGCTTTAGAAGCATGAAAAATGCAGAGTCACACTCATTTCATAGGTGAGAAAAAAATAAAGTGAAAAAATTTTAGGTTCCAACACCATTTAACACATCCTGCCTGGTTGACTGATGGGATATTTCATCATTCTGGCTTTTCATGTTAGTTACATTTTACATCACTTGAGATCTAGAAATATATTTTCTCACTTCACAATTTTAAATCATACAGTAATTGCCAAACTCCCATTTTCTGTATAAATGAACAAATGAAAAACTTTACTTCAAAATATGTTGACCACTTATTAAATTCAAATGACAGATTTTTTTTCCTAAATCAAAATGATAAGCAGTTGTCCACATCGACAGTTCAATTTAAGTTTATGCTCTAAACAAGTAAATAGAGGGAGAATACAAAGCATAGTCCTCACAGGCTGTTTAATGCATTATTTTTATGTTTAAATATATAAGCAGATTAACAGCACTGCTTTAAAGCCCTGGGGCTTTAAACTATCAACTACATCAATCAATGGTGTGCCTAATTCTCAGTATTTGCACATACAGTGGTTGTACAAGTTCAATTATTTGTAGCAGGTAAAACGACATTTAATATGCTTGGTAACATCAGGATTAATAATAGATAGGTTATTTTAATCTGCTTGGAGGGGATGCTCAGCTTTGTAATAACACCTTTACTACATTCTGCAAATTATTTCTGTTTGGGTTATAAGCAAAGGATGGATGAGAACATATATTTAATTTTTATGTGCATGTGGAATCTAAAAAGGGCAATGTTAATCCTTGTTAACAAAAGTTTCAGAATTGTAATGAGTTGTGTGCGTTAGCAAACGAAAAAAAATGTGGAACCCTATTTATGGTGTTAATATCTTTTTGACTCAGTATTTTATAAATTTTCATCAATAGGACAAATTTTTGTTGTTATCATCAAACAGAATGACCTATTTATCTCTAAAATAGCATGGTCTTTTTTGATTTCTATATTAAAGATAATTTTCAAAAAATGAAGTATTGGTAGTAAAAGCTAAACTTATACTGCAATCTACGTAGAAATTTTTCCCCTCTGGATAAAAACTGTGTTAATATTTATTTATTTTATTCACTTCCTCAGTCATTCAGCCATTTTCAATAAAGTGTGACTGATTCTATTTTATAAAAATATATTCAATGGAACAAGTAAAATATTTAGAATTATACGATTCATCACAAATTAAAATCTCTACCTTGGGATTTTATGCTTACAACGTGACATGATATGTCCATCATGGGCCACTTTTCCTGTTAATTACAACTAAAAGCTGTATAAAATGCAAATGAACAATTACCTGAGGAGACTGAAAAATAAATAAGAGCAGGTAGATTGTGGAAAGACCTCAAAAATCAGAAGTGACCTATAAAGGGGTGAGTTTCCTCTTTTGTTGTTGTTACTGTTCTCTTTTCTCCTATGACTTTGCCCCAAAGGTAGAAGCCAGTACGATGGTGGCATAAAGTAGCAGCTAAGTGGGAGGCTAAAACACCAATAAAACAACAGCAGAACTGGATAAAGAGCACTGTGTGGGCCAGAGAACGTGGAGACAGCTAGAGAAGGGGATTCCCTAATTATATACAGGAATCCACACCAAACTCAGACTCACCAGTGGGCTGTACATATGTGCATTAGATGCAATGCAAAATGCAGAAGCTCTGAAAAACAGATTAAAGCCAGCACTTAAACAATTTAAGACCAATCTTGTGTTTGAAGTTACCTGTGCTGATTGGTAGCAAAAATGGAAAAAAAAAAAATCCTCCAGAGGATTATAACAGGACCCATAATCTAAGCATCTTATTTAAAATGCTGTTGATACAATCCAAATTACTCAACTCACAAAAAAGGAGGAAAATGTGGTCAATTTTGAAGGGAAGTGAACATCAATAGCTGCTAACATCAAAATGACTTGAATGTTGAAATCCTCAGGAAAGGACCTTAAAATGTCTTTCATAATCATGCTCTACAAAGAAGAGATAAACATACTTGAAATAAAAGAAAAGGAGGGTTCTCGAAACAGAAATAAAAACTATAAAAGAATAAAAAAAATTGGGAACAGAAAAAATACAGTAACTGAAAAAGAACACCATTAGATGGGCACAACAGCAGGATGGGAAGGGCAGAGGAACATCAGCATATGTGAAGACAGATCAATAGAATTTACAAAATCTAAAGATCTGAAAGAAAAAAAAAGATTTAAAACAAAAAAGCTAGCAGAGTCTCAGGGATCTGCAGGACAACAACAAGAGCTCTAATATACATGCCATGTGAGGAGAGGTAGCAGGGATGGACCAGAAAAATATCTGACAAAAATTCTCAAATTTGGAAAGAAAAATATACATTAAGAGATTAAAAAATCTTATCAGACCCCAAACAGGATAAATTAAGACAACCAGCCAAGATCCATCAAAATCAAACTTCAAAAAAAAAAAAATGGAGAGTGGGAAATTTGAAGGCAGGGAGAGGAAACTAACATTCATTCATTCATTCATTCAGAAAATAACATTTTGTACGCATGAAGAAAATTATATAAATGACTCCAGAAACCATGGAGGCCAGTAGATAGTGGAAAAACGTAATAGATGAATTGTCAGGCCACATGTCCATATTCAGCAAAATTGCATTTCAGAAATAAAGGCAAAATAAAGACATAAATGAGATAGAACTTGGACAATTCCTTGCCAGAAGCCCTGCCCTGGAAGAATGCTAAAGAAATATCTTTAAGCTAAAGAAAGAGAGAAAGATTTGGATTTTCAAAAGTGAAGGAATAGCAACAGAAATGGTAAATGTCTAGGTGAGTTCTTCAAAAGATAATTTTTGAAAGCAAAAGTTATAATATTTCCTAGTGGTGATATATATAAATTTATATATACACTTCAAATTACATATATAAAATAATTATGACAACTATAACGAAGAGATCAAAGGTATCTACCTATTGGTAAAGTGTTTAAATTTTATTCAAAGTGGTATAATTTTAAATGAAAAAGTGGAAGTTTAATTACATATAATCTGTGGAGGAACCAAAAACTAATAGAGATAAAACTAAAATGCACAAAGATACAGTAAAAAAACAAAACAAAACAAAGAAACCCAATAGTTTTTCATTTACGTAGAATGGATTCAGTGATATTTTAAAAGTACAAAAAGATATAAAAAGGAAATCAGAAAAATGAAAATCAGAGGAGAAAAACAGAAAAAAGATGGCACTCCTAAATCTAACAATTTAAACATTCACATATACAATCATTTAAATACATGAATTAAAAGATTAGCCCTTATTTTCACTTCTGGAAAGATGGAGTAGACATAATTTTCCCTATTCCTCCCATTAAGTACAAATAGTAACTAAGGATGTTAATATATAAAACAACCCCAAAATGACTGTGAAGGGTGGTGAGCAGGGGTACTTGGGACTCAAAAAATGACATGGTTGTGAATTCCCTAGTTTTTCCTTTTTTTCCTATATCCCAGATTTGGAGATGAGAAGCCAGCAAACCGAAGACGCTAATGGACATAGATCAAAAACAAATATATAAAAGAAAACGGACCCAGGAAAAGCAAGCTTCTCTCTGGACAAAGAGCCAGGAAAGGGACTTCCTAGGTGGATACATAAAAGAACTCCAGAACTCCAGACAAATAAAAGGAAAACCAGGGGCTGCAGCACTGAGTGAGGAATGGAGACTTCCACCCTCTCCAGGCTATAATGAGGCAGACCCATGGACCAGACTGAAGGGATGGTGTTCCTATTACTCAATCCTTTGTAATAAACCACCGAAAATTTACTATATTAAAGTCGCTACCATTTTATTCTATCTTGTGATTTTGTGCCTTAGGTGTTCCAGTTGGGCTCAGTTGAGTGACTCTCCTGCTTCAGCTGACGTTGATGGGGGTCACCTGGCATTTGGCTGATGGCTTGTTTGCAGGATCTGAGACAGCAGCTGTATTGTATTAAGCTCTTTGGGGGTAGCTGGAAGGCTAGATTCATCTGGGCCCCTCTCATCCTACTGGGCCTCCGCATGTAAACTCTACAGTAGAGTGTTTAGACAGTAACTTATATGGTAGCTGAGCACCCAGTGAGAACAGCAGAGATTGCCCAGAAGGGTTCTCAGTCAGTGGACAGACCGCCAGTCCTCTGACATACTGGTAACTCCCGTAGCATGTTGTTTGTCAAAGTAATGACAGGCCAGTCTGCATTTGAAGAGAAGTTGAATAGATCCTACATCTTAAAGTGTGAAGGAAACTACAGCTCTTAATCCACCATCAAATTGCTGTTCAATATTTCACTGTAACAGTTGCTTTTAAAATCTGAGAATACTCTGGAAAAGCGGGGGGTATATGAAATGCAAGTATATGTTTAAAAATTATATTAGCATATCAAAAATTACCAGCAGCTTATAAATCACCACTCCTTCCTAACAGCAAGTAAAAAGCTAAACAAGCAGAAAAATTAACCACTCTTCCTAAATCCATCAGAGAAGGTCACAGGAAAAAAACACTGCCTCTATAATTCAAGACACTGAGAAACACAGAGAATCATGACTTACTGGAGTAGAAACCCGTGAGCAGAAACTTGTCTGGAAAGCATGGCTGAGATAGGAAAACCTGAACCACAGTTGACGGATTGCTGGAGGCACAGGGTGGACAAATCCAAGCAATAAAATCTTCAGGCAGGCGCAATCATCAGGAACCCCCACACTTTTGTGAATTTTATCTCCAGGAGCTCTAACAGATCCTCACAGTGAATATTTAAGAAGAATCCCCTCAAGCTTCCAGAAGGTGGATGGGGTAAAGGAACCATTTTGAAATACACCAGAAGGCTCTGTTCTTCACAAGATCTTCCCACAGGAGAAACTACTTTAGCAGAGCCTAACCTACTTGGAGGAAGGAATTTGCCCAACTGCAGCCCCTCGTAGCCATGCTTTCCAACTTAAGGGATGGGCAGAAAACTGAGAAGCACTTTGAAGGTCACAGTCCAGGGGCACAGGCTCACCAAGAGACTGGGAGCTACTGGGACCTAATCACAGGACTACAGAAGACTTCCCTCCCCCTACCTCGCCACCACATTACTAAAAGCTGATTGACTGCAGTACCTTTTACCCAGTACATTATGTTCACCTCTCCACAAAAAAGTGACAAGACATGCTAAAAGGTGAAAATCATAGTTTGGAGAGAGTGAACAACCATTAGAACCAGTCAGAAATGGCAGGAATACTGGAATTATCAGACCAGGATTATTTTTTTTTAAACTAATGCTGGAGACGAAAACACTATAACAGAAATGAAAAATACATTTAATGGGCTCATTAGTAAACTGGACATAGCTGAAGAAAATTCTGCGCTTATGGATATGAAATAGAAACTTCTGAAATTGTAAAGCAAAGAGGACAAAAAAAAAATGGAAAAAATATATCCAAGAACTGTGAAGCAACTACAAAAAGTGTAACATATGTGTAATGGGGATACCAGGAGAGGAAAGAAGGGAACAGAAGCATTATTTGCAGTAATAATCACTGAAAATTTTCCCAAATGAATGTCAGAGTCTAAACCACAGATCCAGGAAGCTCAGAGAACACCAAAGAGGAAAAATGCAAAAAATCAAAAACCCCAAAACCTATACCTAGACACATCAGACCCAAACTTCAAAAAATGGAAATATAAAGAAGAAATCTTGAAAGAAGCCAGAAGGGAGAAAAATACCTATAGAGTAGCTAAGAATTACATCCAACTTCTCAGAAACCGTGCAGCAAGAAGAGAGTGAAATATTTAAAGCATTGGAAAACAGAAACAAAAACACCAACCTAGCAATCTGTACCCTGTGAAATTATCCTTTAAAGGTGAGGAGAAATAAAGACTTTCTCAGACAAACAAAAATCGAGGGTTTTTGTTGCCAGTTGAGCTGCCTTGCAATGTGAAAAGAAGCCTCTTCAGAGAGTAGTAGGTTTATGGCACAGGTCAGAAAGTGGGCTCTCCATAGAGAAAGGAAGATCATAGGAGAAGGGGTAAGTGAAGATAAAATAAATTTAACAACCAAAGGATATAAAAAAAACCATTATAAAGTTTTCAGCAGGGATGTGACAAGATTATATTCTTTTGAATGGTTTACCTGGGGACTTTGTGGAGCTGAGATTTTGAGAAGTAGGATTTAGGAGACTGTTAGGGGGCTGTTTTAGTCGTCCAGGTGAAAGAAATGAAGGCTGAAATTAAGACCATAGGAGTGGAATAGAATGAGGCTGGGACGTCGCTACTTTTTAAAAAGCTTCTCAGCTCATCCTAATGTGCATCAAAGGTTGAAAATCACCATGCCTGAAATTGAGAGCCCTGGGTGAAGATTGCCTGGAGTGGCCCAGGAAAGTCAAGGCAAAGTAGAAATTTCAAAGAGCCTGCTAGCGCAGCTAGCAAAGGGCACGGACCCAAGGCACACTTGTGACGGTTTTTGTGGACCACTTTCCCTTTCATTGAAAGCTGCAGTTGTAACCCTACCTGACGCGTTGAACAAGGAAAGAGACTGATGAGACCCTACTATGGTTTCTGGCTGGGTGCCTTCCTGGCATTGTAAGCAACAGGGGTGATAAACTGCTGGGCTTCCAGTGATATCTGGATACATGCAGTTCATAGTACAAGGCACCTGAGATTTCACTGAAGCTCCTTGTGTCAAACAAGGAAACAAAGACAGACTGCACTTGATCTTCTCTGAAAATCTATCAAGCATTTGTCATCTCTCCTTCTCTACCAGACTTCTTACAGTTAGCATCAATGTTGGCTGTTTCCGTGGTTTCACCCCATGTACTTTTCAGCCCCCAGATAAGGCCCCTACCTGACAGTCATTCTTTCTCTGAGCACTTGAACCTCCTTCTTTTCAGCTATAAACGGAGGTGATTTCCTGTCTTTTACCTCTTGTCCTGACTGCCTTCTTGAGATTCCTACAGGTATCCAACTGTGCATCAGAATTCTCTCCCTATGAATCCTGTTGGCATTTAAAATTCTATAATATTCTTTTGAATTAATCAAATTCACTGTGTTTATCTCAGATTTGTTTTCCTTCCTATGTCCTTTCATCCTAGTCAATGGTATCTAGTCATTGGAGTTAGATACCTTAGAGTTATTTTTACTCCCCCATTTCATCACCAGTTTTTACCACCTATAAGCCAATAAATGGTTTCTGAGCTAACAAAAACTAAATGATATATGACTAGAAAATAATTAACTTGAAAAATTAAATGGTAATGGGAATTAAACTCTGAATTTTTAAAACTTTTATTTTCTACCATTATTAAATTAACATGGAGAAATAATTCCTTATTATTACTTTTACTAAAAAAACATTTCATGATATATATTAATCGTAAGGTACTCAAAGCTGATTCTGTAATATAATTTAAAAATATGTTATGAGGGACACCTGGCTGGCTGTGGGTAGAGCCTGTGACTCTTGATGTCAGAGTCGTGAGTGTGAGTTCAAGTCCCATGTTGGTTGTAGAGTTTACTAAAAAAAATATATATATAGATATATATATATATACATAGACTTTTCTGACATCCTGGAAATTCTAAATCCTGTGAAAGAGTACACTGTAAGATGCTATGGGAATGACAAAATCTGTCCTTTGCTCCTTGATGCTGGCATTGGGTTCAGAAGAGAAGGTAACTAAATTAGTACGTTTGTTTTAAAAATATTTGTCTTTTTTCCTTCATGAAATGCGAACAACTAGACTCCTGCCTCCTTAATCTGTCTTATAAGGCAAAACTTGCTGCCAATCTTTGTTAATGAATCTGTAAGTTTTAAGGGGGGAAAAACTAAAATTAAACTTTGCTAAGACACAAGCCCACATTTTCTTCAGATGGGCCTATATCCTTATCCCAAGTCGTGTCATGAACATGGCATTGGGAGAATTGAATACCACAGGGACATTGAGTGATGTGTTCAGAGATTAAGTATAGCAGCTTCTACAAGCATTAATGAGACTATCACTGCCCATTCCTGAGGTGGCTTGCTGCAAATGTACTGTTCTCTGTCTGTAGCACTGTCCTTTCCATACAAAGCAGCAGCAAATGAAGAGTTGCTGCCCCATAAAGCTTAATATCCAAGTAAGGCAATCCCAGGTCTGTTTCAGACTGGACACTGAAGGTGATCTCTGGGAATTGTTGACTGAGTAACTATGGCATGTTGTACATCACTTTTATTAATAAGGGAGAAATCATCTCTATGGCATCAGTGGTTGTAAGTTGCTTTAAAACAGTATGTTTTAAAATAATCATAAAAAAATCAGTTACATATTTATTTCAACTACTTTCTGAAATGTGATTGTTCCCCTCATTATCTACCAACCTAGTTATCAAGAATTTTGATGTGTCTTTACTTTTTTCTTTTAAAATGGTGAGCTTAAATCAGAGAAAGGATAACAATAATATTTTTTTTTTAAATCTGTCATAGCAGTCTTTGGTGATATCTGAATTTTCTTTAGGGTTTTTGTTTGAGCTGATATTATATGGATGTAGTTGAGAAAAAAATTTATTCTTTTTCTACTAAATAATATAATGTCTTTAATACATGGCTCTAAAATATGCAAATATAGTGTCTTTACATACAGAGTTTTCTTTGATTTATTCATTGAGTCATGTGCCAGGCAGTTTTAGGTCCTAGGCATATAAAATCACTGCACTCATTGAACTTACATCCTAGTATGGGGAAAATGAAAAAATAAACAGACAATCCATATCAGGTAGGGATAATTGCTATAGAAAAAAAAATAGCATGTTGAGGGAAAAGGGTAATGATTATGAAGCCCTCTCTGAGGAGATGATCTATGCAAAAGGGCAGAAGAAAGTGAGAGAAAAATCCATGGAAAAAAATCTCATTTAAGAGTTCTGCAGAGAGTAAACAACAGCTACAAAGGCTAGAGACAGGCATGAGGCATGACTTAAAGGAAGATCATTGAGACTAGAGAAAAAGGAGATTGATGGCCATTGGTAGGAAATGAGTTTGGAAAGGTGCTCAGGTATATCAATTAGGTATTGCTTCATAACAAGTCATTCCAAAATTTTAGTAGACTAAAAGCAAACACCATTTATTGCTTCACATGAGTCAATCAGCCTAGGTCCATCAATCTGTGCTGGGCTTGATTATGCATCTGCTGTCACCTGGTAAGTCATGAATTCACTAGTTGGTTTAGGTAGTTTCCACCAGAATGGCTCCTCTACTCTATGTGGTTTCTCATCCTGCAGTGGTCTGGCTGAGGCTTGTGCTTATGCCAGAGGTGGGGTCCGAGAGACAGCAGAACTTGTATGACCTGTTGTGTTCTAGGAATGAAACCATCGTGCACTAACTTCTGCTGCCTTGTATTTGATAAAGTAAATCACAAGGCGAACCCAGTTTATGGGATAAGGAAATAGATGATCACTTTTTGGGAGTATATTGCAAAAGAAGAGAGAAAGCATTCGTGATATTTTTGTAATCAATCGACCATGGGAGGAACCAATTCATTAAGATCTCACAGGCCTAACAGACACATGAAAAAATGCTCAATATCACTCAGTATCAGGGAAATACAGGTCAAAGGCACGATGAGATACTGCCTCACACCAGTCAGATTGGCTAAAATTAACAAGTCAGGAAACAACAAATGTTGGCGAGGATGCAGAGAAAGGGGAACTCTCTTACACCGTTGGTGGGAATGCAAGGTAGTACAGCCACTCTGGAAGACAGTATGGAGGTTCCTTAAAAAGTTAAAAATAGAGCTACCTAACAACCCAGCAATTGCACTACTAGGGATTTTCTTCAAAGTATATAAATGTAGTGATCCAAAGGGGCACCTGCATCCCAATGTTTATAGCAGCAATGTCCACAATAGCCAAATTTTGGAAAGAACCTGGATGTCCATCAACAGATGAATAGATAAAGAAGATGTGGTATGTATGTACATTATGTATATTTTTCAGCCATTAAAAAAATGAAATCTTGCCATTTGCAATGATGTGGATGGAACTAGAGGGTATTATGCTAAGTGAAATAAGTCAGTCAGAGAAAGACATATACCATACGATTTCACTCATTTGTGGAATTTAAGAAACAAAACAGATGAACATAGGGGAAGGGAAGGAAAAATAAAGTAAGATAAAAACAGAGAGGGAAGTAAACCATTAGACACTCTTAACTGTAGGGAATAAACCAAGGATTGCTGGCTGAAGCTGAGGGGGGTAGGGGATGGGGTAACTGGGTGATGGGCATTAAGGAGGGCAAGCGATGTAAAGAGCACTGGGTGTTATATGCAACTGATGGATTCCTGAATGCTATCTCTGAAACTAATAATAGTTACTTAATTTAATAATAGTTAATTAAATTTAAATAAATTTTAAGAAAGATCTCATAGGCCTTAGATTTAAATTTTTTTTCTGTATATACAAGAAATTATTATGGTTTTGAATAAGCAAGGGAATGATTTTATTTCTGTTTTAGTTCCATTCTCCATTTTTGTTGAGAAATAATTTTATGTGAAGTGGGTGCTAGAGGAAAAGATTAAAAAATGAGGCTTTTTAAGTAGTTTAATTGAAAAATGATAGTAGCATAGACTCTGCTGTAGCAGATAGTGAAACTGTTTCCATTTGGGTTGTATATTGAAATTAGCCCTGTCAGGATTTGTTGAACAATTATGAGGAAATTAGCAATCAAAATTGTACTCTAGGTTTTTGGATTGAGTTGTCTTTCTTTCTCTTTTTTTTTTTGGATTGAGAATTTTTCAAAGTAAATTTTTTTTCAGTTTGGATACTTTCATTTTTTATTTATTTTAAACTTTTCATCAAAGTTTGAAGTACAATATTTTATTGGTATTGGGTGTACAATGTATTGATTTGGCATTTATTACAATACAAAATGATCACCATAATAAATTGTCAACTGTAACCAAAGTTAATACGATATTATTGTTATTATTCCCTGTGCTGTACATTATATCCCCATGATTTATTTATTTTGTAACTGGAAGCCTGAATCTCTTGATCCTCAACCACCTAGCTCACCCATCCCCTGCCTCATTTCCCCTGGCAACCATCAGCCTGTTCTCTGCACCTATGAGTCTGGTTTTGTTTTTAGATACCACATATAAGTGAAATCATAAGGTATTTGTCTTTCTCTGACTTATTTAACTTAATATAATACCCTCTATTGTTGCAAATGGCAAGATTTCATTCTTTTTTATGGCCAAGTTGTATTTCACTATGTATATCCATTATATGTATATTCATATATATATATATTCCATTATATATATATGATTATATATATAATTTCTTTATCCATTTATCCATTAATGGACTCAGGTTGCTTCCATATCTTGGCAACTGCACATAATGCTGCAATGAACATAGAGGTTCATATATCTTTATGAGTTAATGTTTTCATTTTCTTTGGATAAATACTCAGAAGTACAATTGCTGGACCATATGGAAGTTCTACTTTAATTTTTTGAGAAACCTTCATGCTGTTTCCATAGTGGCCGCACCAATTTATATTTCCAGCAACAGTGCATGAGGTTTCCCTTTTTTCCATGTCCTTGCTGATACTTACTGTTTCTTGTTTTTGTTTTTTTGATAATGGCCATTCTGACAAATATGAGATAATATTTCATTGTGGTTCTGATTTGCATTTTCCTGAGTAGTGAATCTGTACGCCTACTTTGGAAAAATGTCTATTCAGATCTTCTGCTTGTTTATTAGACTTTCTTTTTTTTTTTTTGCTTTTGAGTTTATGAATTTTATACATATATTTTGGATATTAGGTCCTTATCACATACATGATTTGCAAGCATTTTCTCCCATTTAGTAGGTTGCCTTTTTGTTTTGTTGATAGTTTCCATCACGGTGTAAATGCTTTTGTTTTATGTAGTCCCATTTATTTTTGTTCTTTGTTGCTCATTCCGATCAGTGAGCTGATTCTAATTGAGTTATTTATGCTTTGTGAAGGAGGAACTTCTCCATTTTTTAGAAAACTGCCTTTTATAGAAACAGCTTTATAATTTTGGAGTAATAACTCGGTTTAGTGAAATATACATTTTGAAGATGATACTTAACATTTTTTACATTGTGAGGCAATAAAATTTAAAAAAAAGAATAATTCTCCTGGAGTAGTCCAAAAGCTTTTTTATCTCAAGATCCCGTACATTCTCAAATATTTTAAAGAACATCAAAAGTCTATTGTTTATATGGGTTGTATCTGTCAATATTTATCATAATAGATTAATACTGAGAATGATTAAAATGATTCAAGGTAATAAACATATGAATGTTAACAAATTACATGCACTTATGGAAATAACTACAATTTCTCTATTTCTAAAAATGTAATAGGAAATATGGTGGTGTAGTACATCTTTACAAATCTCTTTCATGTCTGCCTTGATAGGAGACAGAGGGATTCTGATGTCTCCTTCTGCAACCCGCTGCAAAAGGTTGTTTTGCTTTGAGCATATAAAGTTGGAGAAGGATGACAGGATGCCATCATGGTTCTCATGGAACCCCCCCAGGTCTTCAGACCCCAATTTGAGAACTGTTATCCTGAATCACTTGTGGTTGGTGGCATGGAAGAGGCATGTCTGAAGGCTGGCACGCGTAACTTCTTTTGACGTATCTTGTATCCTGGGTGGATTTATCCTTATTCTGTCAAAAACCTTTGTATTATTATGCACTTTTGAAATCTGCATGGGTTTGCTGGGGGTGAGAAACTGTCAAAGACAGGGTAGTTTCAACCACAGAGATGTATTCCCTCACAGTCGCGGAGGCTGAAAGGCCAGGATCCAGGCACCTGCAGCGGTGCCTGTCCCTGAGCGCTCCCTGTGGCTTGCAGACACTGCCTGCCTGCGGTGTCCTTCCACGGTCTTCCTCTGTCTCCTCATGTCCCTGGCATCTCTGTGTGTGTCCCAGTTTCCTTTTTTTACCAAGACTCCAGTCAGACTTTATTAGGGCTACACTGATGGCCTGATTTTAACTTAACTACCCCTTTATGGGGCCTATTTACACAGACAGTGAGATTCTGAGGTACTGGAGGTTAGGACTTCAACATACGAATTTAGAGGCCATGGGGGTCACAGTTCAGGCCCTGGGACCGCCTCAGCTTTGTTCTTCAGGTGGCTCATACATCTGACTTTACCAGAGCTCAGAGTGCATCACGGAGCACTTGACTTGGTTTAGAAATACAATGGAAAGGAAGGGAAAGAGAAATTATTCTACATTCTGTACCAGAAAAAAATTACAGTCTTCAAAACATACAGTGCAACTACGGTATTCCTTTTGACTAATGGAGGCCTAACTTTTGACTACAAGATTGAAATAACACAGCAGTAAATATTCAGTATGAAAAGAATCCTACTTGGGGCGCCTGGTTTGCTCAGTCATTAGGCGTCTGTCTTTCGCTCAGGTCATGATCTCAGGGTTGGGCTCCCTGCTCATGGGAGAGGCTGGTTCTCCTTCTCCCCTGCCCCTGCTCATGCTCTCTCACTGCCTTCCTCTCTCAAATAAATAAAATCTTAAAAAAAAAAGAAAAAGAATCCTACTTGCGTAAAGTTCAGTGACTGATACTGATAGGAATATCTATAATGCACATCCAATTCCTAAACAATTGCACTGGTAAAAATTTAAATTTATTTTTTCATTAAACATTTATTGAGCTGGAAGTGTGTCTGAATTCTAAGTGCTGGGTGTATGTCAACAAGGTCCCCATCAAGTGCTCCATAAAAAAGTATAAACAAAGTTGTCATAAGTGCTATATAGATACTAATGACCCATGCATTAAGCTTTTTTTCCCTACAACATTTCAGTTAACAAAAGATTTGGTGTATTTATGTTTAATGGATTTTTATATATTTATGTCTGCTAGAAAATTCAACAAAATACAGTTTTATTATAAAAGAATAAAAGCATGAGATTTCTCACACTTTTAGGTGAGTGTTGAAAGCAGTGTAAAATGTTCCCTTTGAAAAGAGCATAAAAGAGGCAAAAAAGAATGACAGATTACCAAATGGGAAAATCTGTATTTTCAATTTTAAACTCCCTTTTTTAGACAAATTCTCCTGTTCCCACTGATACAAGTGGAAAGATATAAGGACAAAATCAGGATGCACAATTAGATTTGTTAATTTAAATTTAAAAAATATTATAGTGACAGTATAAATAATGTACTCTTGGAAGAAGAAAAAAAGCCCTTTGTTCATTTAACTGTGTGAACTATAATGAAAGTATGATATTGTGTCTATTTTGTCTTTCACTATGGTAGATGTCTATATTTATCTTTTGTATTCAGAAAAGAAAAGAATACCAAGTACAAAGAGCACTGGTGAAGAATATGAAGAAATTTATCCACAACACAGATTAGAAATATACACCTGCATATGCATTTTATTGACTCCAAAAAAGGCATTTTCATAATGTTACCAAATTTCCATTCCACATATTTAAAAA
This sequence comes from Ailuropoda melanoleuca, assembly GCF_002007445.2. Lineage (NCBI taxonomy): Eukaryota > Metazoa > Chordata > Mammalia > Carnivora > Ursidae > Ailuropoda > Ailuropoda melanoleuca. The sequence goes on along the minus strand of NC_048235.1, from coordinate 8,729,993 downwards.
TTAATCTGTCAGGGCATCTGGGTGGCTCAGCTGGTTGAGTGCCTGGATTTCAGCTCAGGTGATGATCTCCGGGTCATGGGATCGAGCCCCACATTAGGCTCTGTGCTCAGTGTGGTGTCTGCTTGAGATTCTCTTTCTCCCTCTGCCCATCCTCCTGTTCTCTCTCTCTCTCAAATAAATCAATCTTTAAAAAAATTAAAAAATAAAAATCTGTCCTCTCTTTGCATATGTTAATGTCGCAGTAGCTGTTCCAAAGATTTCTGCTGAAACTTTTTATGAAAATCACATTAATCGGAGAAATAAGAGTAGAAATAAAAGTTAAAGTGCATCTTTTCTGTGTCATAATGTTTAAAAACAGAAGAAAAAGGGTTATGAATCACATTTAATTTGGGATCAATAGGCTCAGGTGAGAAATCTTGAACAACATTGATTGTGGACCCTTGAACTTGAAGGGAAGTGAATTAGTTTGCTTTCTTTATCCCCTGGTTAAGGGAAACACTAGTGTTTGACAAAAATGCCTCTCAAAAATATTTAAATATAAAATCTTAAAATCAAGTTAGACTCAGTGTCCTCTTATAAAAACGGATTTATTTTTTATGACAGTAATCTGTCTTTCATATAGAAATTTTGAGAGATATTAAGAAATTATCTCATTAGTATAGTAAATACTAAATTTTAAAATATCAACTACATAAGACAATATTTCATGTCCATCTCCTATTTATTAGCCAGGTTATTTACAACAAACTATTTAACCACTTGAAGTTCAGAGTGTTTTGCATTTTTATTCAGGGCACCAGGGGCTCATCTTTCCTTCCTCACCTATGAGTTACAGTTGTTTTGCAGATTATTTTGACTTCATAAAAAGTACACCACTGGACTAAAACGAACTCTTATTAAAAGCCCTCTCCAAATTTGAGAAACCATTCTAGGTGATGCAATAATGATTCGGTTTACTTGAACACTTACCGATGGAGATATTAGCAGCTGTGATGAGAATGATAATGTGTGTGTGTCGGGGGGGAGGGGGCAGAAAAAGGTTGTTTGTCATAAAAGCAAATTGACCATCTTTTTAGGGCATTCCTCCACAGTAAACGTAACAACAGCTTCATACTGAAGCATTCTATGATTCCATTTCAAAGGCTGACCCGAAATCAAAGTTTCTTTTGATTAGAGCAGAGACACTAAAGCAGAAACAGGTGAATCCTAGGATGGAGACAGAGTAGGAAAGGGATATGTAAATCGCAATGGCATTTCCCCCCCTTTTTTGGAAGGCATTATGATCTAAAAAAAAAACAAACTGTCAGGCTGGGTTTGAAATTTGCACTGATAAATGAATTAATTTATCAAAGCTTTTTCTTTAGGAGCCGAGACTGAAAATACATGTCTTTATTGTAAGAGTTTGGGGAAAGAAGTGACCTCTTGAGCTCTGGATGGTTATGGGAACAAATGATGCTCTGTTTTTTTAATCTGGAGTTATTGTGCGGACATCTCCACTTTTAACACCTTGCCCAGGAGCCCTTCCCAGTATAACCTTAAAATCGTGGCAATAATCTTGTAGTCAGCTACTTTGGGGATGGAAGAGGAAATGGACTAAATGACCCAGCTTTTAAAGGAAGTAAGTCAATTAGTTACCACAATTACTAGACCATATTCCACCATTTATTTAAACCTAGGTCATGTTCATGTGGGCCCTTCTCTCGGAAACTATGAAGATGACTAGGGTGGGCACCTCAGTCTATTAAAAAGAATAATATGGGAAAAAATATTCCATTAAATTTCAAGGTATGGATTACTGTTGTTGTTATTAATATTACCATAACCTGAACCTCATCCTATGATTATCCTGTCACCAATTTTATCCTTTGTATCATTTTTCTTGGACACAGAGTCATCAAGACCTAGTAACAATGCCAATGGCAGAAATAACCAAGGGTCTAAGAGGTATAGTTTTTAGATAACGATGTCTGAAATACTTGAGGTCAACAGACAAGCATTCGTGAAGCCCTAGTGTACCTTGCAGGATTAAAACCTCTATAGTCTCTTTCTTTAATGCCAGATTTGTGTGATCTACAATAACATTTTCCAAGAGTTCAGTTCCTGGGTGGCTTAAGAATCTTTGAAACAGGAGGGGATGGGGCATATCCTTATGTTTGTAAATCCATCCTCAGCTGAGGCTGATGCTGAAGGGAAAACAAGAATCAAGTAATATGGGTTAAAGAATGTTCATAGGACTAGGACTGATATACAAATTGAAAACATTATCATTACTGAAGCAAACCCAACATGCAAATTGGTAGTTTTGAAAAATCATAAAACATTTTCCCTGTAGAAATAAGGATATGTATTGTGGACAGTTTCTCATCTTATCCTCCATATGCTAACTTCAGCTATAGTATATTTAGTTTATGGTACTTTAAAAATATTCATAAATGGCCCATTATGAGGCTTCCTTCTGTTATGTGTAACAAGAGCAATGAAAGAAATTTGAAACCCCTGGCTAAGGCTACAGTTCGTAAAGGCTGCAACATCTGTTTTGTTTCTTTTCATTTATAAGAATCTTGACTGAAATAGGAAATGCCTGCCCAGTTCAGATAAGTCTAACAATATCTGGATGAGATTCTTTCACTGCAGTTTCATGAGAATAGCAAGTGTTTATTATAATTATGGCTGCTGTTTCTGGAATGAGAACTATAATTATTTTGCCACATAGTCAACCTGAAGATTATATATATATATATATATATATATATATACCTACATATATACACATACAATTAAATTCTCATATTTCTTTTTTTAAACTTATGAGAAGTTTTGTGTGAACATGAAAAAAGCTACTCTAAATGTTTGCATATAGTGTATTTATAAACATGGCCTCCATTTCTCAAGGATAAATACCCATGAGTGACATCGCTGGGTCAAAATCTAGAAAGAGTCCAAATATCCTTCAACAAGGGAATGGAGAAACAAACTAGGAGGCATCTGTGCAATGAGAGGTTACCTCACGATAAAAAGAATTAACTGTGGATGCAAGCTGCAACCTGCATGGATCTCAAAGTCACTCACACTGAGTGAATAAGCCAGTTTCAAAAGAGTTACACAGAGTAAGATTTCATTTACAGGATATGCTTGGAAAGACAAACATATCATGAAGCAGAACAGGTAAGTAGTTTCAAGGATGGAGAGGTATGTGGAGGCCGTTACTACAAAGGCACAGAAAGGGAGGTTTTGGGGGGTGGTGGGACTTCACTGTGTCCTGCTTATGGTGGAATCAATACCTGTCTTAACATTTATAAAACCATTAACAAAAAATCCCATATAAATATATGTTATTTTTTTAATTAAAAGAAATTAACACAAAGTGTTCATTTGTAGATGTGCTGATGAAGATGGGCCAGGATGCTCTTCTCTTTGTTATGTTCCTGTTTGACTGATTCTTTCTGCCCTACTCTGTCTTTACTCAGCACCAGTGAATACTGGTGTTTTATTTACTTAGTAGAACCTTTTTTTTTAATATCTATAAAAATTCTTAGCATTTTTAGGTGATTAAAAAGGCCTTAAAAATTCCTAGTCTTAAGACTGTTGGCTGCACACTAGTTATTCTAGTGATGGCTCTAGATTTTTATCACTCCATTTAGATTGGGGTGGGATGCCTTCTTTTCTTCTCTTCATGCAACTAGAGGGACTTTAGGCTTTTTTCAAATTATTATTATTATTATTGTTGTTTGTTTTTGCCATAGATCAACAATTCTCTCACATGGAATCCCCATGACTTTATTGCATTAATATGTAAGAATGCTTACCTCTTTCCTATCTTTAAGAAGATAAAATTTCCTTCACTCTTTATTTTTCCCTAAATTCTGTCCTTTCCATGCAGCCTGTGACGTTGAACATGAAGTTATTTACTCACTTCCTGCTCACTTAGCACTCTGCTATCTAGCCTGCCCCAAAACTTAGCAAGTTATTGTTTCTTGGTTAAGAACCAAAAGACATATTTTTTCCTCATCTGATTTAACCTCTTTAAAGCATTTGGTGCTACGAACTATCCTTTCTTCTGTCCTTTTACTCTCCTGGCTTTCCTATGTTTTAAGGGGCTTCAGAGTCAGATTGTAGGATTAAGAGAAGTAAAAGCATGGGGCGCCTGGGTGGCACAGAGGTTAAGCGTCTGCCTTCAGCTCAGGGCGTGATCCCGGCATTATGGGATCGAGCCCCACATCAGGCTCCTCCACTATGAGCCTGCTTCTTCCTCTCCCACTCCCCCTGCTTGTGTTCCCTCTCTCGCTGGCTGTCTCTATCTCTGTCAAATAAATAAAATCTATTAAAAAAAAAAAGAAAGTAAAAGCAGCTTAAACTAGTTTTTAAGAAGCCCCATGCATGTAGGGATCAATATGAGCACTAAACACTTTGATCTTAATTAAGAATGGAGAAGCTAATGTATTGGATGTGTCAGTTGAGGAAGAATAAAGGCACAAATCACCATTATCCTTTATCATCCAGCCATAGTCTCAAGGTAAGAAACTCAGTGTAGGCATTCTTCATGGAGATGCATGTGCTCAAAATGTGTATGTGGTCAGTCCCTCCTTTTGGACCATAGTTTGACTTCACTGGTTCCTCATCAAAGAGGCTTTTGCCAAATACAGTCTCCAAACAACCAGAACATTAGCTGACATGGTTCAGAACAGTGACCAGAGTTCTTCATATAGTTCCTCTCTGCTCTAGGAGTAGCCATTGGGAACATTACACTGTTTTCAAATCACAAGCAAGATTCATATTTATTTATTTTATTTTCTTCTTTTCACTGTGATAACTGGTAGACTACTCTGGATAATTGAAACATCTACAGAGCAGCATTCTGTCTCAGTAAGAATGTCTGCAAAGGCATTCACTAGGTCAGGCTTGCCATAAACAAGGCTGGCCATTCTTTAGTCTTTGTGTTATTCCCAGGCTTGCAATTTTTCCAGGCTTTGTCTTGTCTCATGGCTTCCCATATTCTTGTGCATTACTCAGAAAAGGAAATGAACTAAGATTCCACAGGTACAAGCTACAATCCCGGCTTGCTAGACTGGGTCTTAGGTATGAACATTTAGGGAGATGGCAGAAAAAAGTCAAGCTCACTCTTACCCCAGCGGGTGCCCTACTCAGTGACTCCAATGGCTACAGGCTAAAGAGAAGTGGAAAGTCAAACTGAGGCTTGATGTTTGGAAGAATCTGTTCTGAGAAAAGATGTAATGATGTCAAGAAGAATTTGCCTCCTTCTTTCAATGAAAATGGAAATTCCAAATGCAGGAGACTAGAGAGAGAGAGAAAAACAGCTTCTACAAAGGAAGCAAAATGCAGTTGAGAAATCTAATCTGGAAAAAAAGAGACATAATTCAAGAACAGAAGCAGATTCCCCAGTTGTACTTTATTTCAAAAATAAAATGAATTTAATAGGTATTCAGTAGATCATTTTGTTCAAATACAAACTGAAACAACAAAAGAATATATTGAAATAAGATTGCAGAGCTATGAAGGCAAAATGAGAACCAACTAATGCCATTATATACTAACGAACAATTTATAAAAGAGGGACAATATATAATGTGTTTAAAATAAAACTAATGAGATGGAAGAAATGACTGATATATGATCATATTAAAATTACGGAGTAAAAGACAATTTGATTATCGCCATTAGAGGTAACATAGTATGCGTGGAGGACAGAAAAGACACTCCAACTTTTCCTGAAGGGAAGAATCCCAAAAAAAAGTTGGTCTCAAAAATCCATTTTGAACAAACAAAATCTGTCAATGAAATAAATGGCAACTGGGAGTAATTGCTACAGACCACTGACCTTGAGGCATACAACTTTTAAGATACTGACACACAATGTGAAAGATGAACTAATTTAAACATCTCAAATAAAAAGCAGTTTGTTACAACTAGCCTATATATATAATTTAGGAATACAAACAGACACAATGAAACTAAATACAAGAAAAAGCAAAGTAATAATGAACATGGAATTCGGGCAGAAGTTAAAGGGGCCAGAATGGTAAGGGAGTGGGATCATTAGATGTACGTTATTTTCAAGACTCAAGCTTTGTTTTGCATGATGGATTTATAGGCAGTTAATACATAATTATGGTTATTACTATTATCATTATACTTTTTTTAAAAAAGATTTTATTTATTCACTTGACAGAGATAGAGAGGGAACACAAGCAGGGGGAGTGGGAGAGGAAGAAGCAGGCTCATAGCGGAGGAACCCGATGTGGGGCTCGATCCCATACCGCCAGGATCACGCCCTGAGCCGAAGGCAGACGCTTAACCGCTGTGCCACCCAGGCACCCCTATCATTATACTTTTTAATTGAGGTATAACATAATGCAGGAAAGTACACTAAAATCTGAAACTCGAAAACATTTTATACTTCCACAGGCAGCCACCTCTCAGTACAGATACAGACCATTTCTAGCATCAGAGAAGGGCCCTTTGTGCCTGAAAATATTTTCCTCTGCTGTGTTAGGCAGAAAGAATGACTGGAGCTAAATCCAGTCCGGTTTCAAACCAGGTCAGACAGCTGTTGCTGTAGTGTCAACGGATGGAGCCCATGCTTGACTTCATCCTGTTTTGTGGGTACAGCTCTCTTGGAATTTTGATTGGCATGACCTTGCTCCTTGTGTGAAATTGAATTTGGTTCTTTGGAGTTTAGAGTCTGACTCCTCCCTCCTGATTCTTCAAATCTGGCAAATGTCTTGAGTGGGATCCCAGTGGTGACTTTGATGCAGGCGCCTCCTACCAGGGAGGCATTTCTCCTAAGCAGAATCAGGAGCAGGTTTTTTTCTACCTGTCTGGCCTAGAGGGGTCTGGTTTTTCCTGGCAGATATCTGTCCACCAGGGTCTGAAGTTTCTAATTCATAGAGATTATGAACTTACTGTTTTTTTGCTGCCTTATGTCACTGCAGGTTCAAAATCTGGCAACTAGCGTTCATTTGTTGGAACTTCCACGCTCTAGAGGCACTTTGCTTCCCACATCTTCCGTCTGCCCCTGCACTCATCAAAACTTCCTTGATTTCTCTTTCCTCCATAGATTCCATCTACGTAGGTTAGTAATTCTAAACTGGGGAGGATTTTGCACCCCACTTTCTTTCCCCATGCCCACATTTGTCAATGTCTGCTGTGCTTCTAGGGCCATCTTCCTTTTATGGCCTTCTAAACATATACATGAATAAATATGATTATGCTTATTCTATCTGTAATCTATTAGCTTCCATTCATTAACTGGGAAATCTTTAACTAGAAAACATCCGGTTACTTATCTTATTCAGTAACAAGGTAGGAAAGGTTTTTTACTGCTAACTGACAAGCTCATATTAATGAAGATCTTTAATGGTGTGAGTAAAGCAAAGGACAGCTCTGGTCTTAAAGCATCATCTCTACATATATATCTTGCAGTGACAGGATGTTCTCTGGATTACGTTTCAATTTACTTAGATTTGAATTGTAGAAGGGTTAAGAAAAGATTACAGGATGCCAGGGTTAGATTTAGAAATAGATCAAATTTTTGGTTCAAGATATTTCTATTTAATTAGATCACTGCATTTCTATGTTTGTGATAGGGCCACTTCATTGAATAAGTTTAGGTAACTTTATCCTTGATGTGAGCAAAATTGGAATATCTGCCACATGAGTGAACAAGTTCACACTTAAGTTTTATTATGTCATAAGGACTATAAAATAATACTTATTGACAATGACCAAAATATTAGACAAATTATTTCTTTTGGAAAAGAATTTCATTCAGACAGGCCGAATTTCCAAATTTAAGCCAGTGATTAATCAATGCTTTATTTTCATGTGATATAGTTAAGTATTATTTGAAGATTTCCATGTATTAAAATAACAAGAAAATAATAGAATATGCCATAGCTTTACAAAGTTTAATTACATTCTGGTTAGTAGTACATTGGACATGTGGATATGAGGACATTCAATTTGCACTTTACAATAATCTACAGGCAAAAGGTGGTATAGTTAGTGATGAAATAGATATTTTGTAATAAAAATCCATATTAGCTAAAACACTTTAATATTACAGTATTCTTAAATTCCAGGGAATGAAGTTGAGTGATGAGTTTTTTGTTCCTTCTTTTTGTTTGGGGGGGGGTCATCAGTGGTACATGAGATGGTCTTACTTTAAGAATTTCCCAACGAGACTACTCTCCCTTTCACCTGGTTTTTCTTATTTTAGACCCCCCTCCACACACGCAAGTATATCTTTGTTCCCCCTTCTAGTATGGGGTTGCATTAGAAAATCATAGCACAAATTATCATAAAGGAACAAATATTAGAACCCCTGAAAACATAACTATATTTTAAAATACCGGGTGAGTGGAATCCACCTATATAAATTTCAAAACTCAAATATGTAATCTTCCACATCTTAACTGGTTTCATTGATATAGAAAGACAAAGTTCAACTATGCTACAAACTTTGTGATCTTAATAACCAACACAGTTTCACATTATATTGTACTAAAGCATTTCTATAGGTTTAAGGTTTTGCTGAACTCCCGTGTTTTGTTTTTTGTTTTTGCTTTTGTTTTCCCGTGCTTTAAGACTATAACAGCACCCTGCCCCCAGGGAGCTTTCTAAAGCTTCCAAATTTCACTTTCCTGCTGCGGAGTCATTTCTACCCACAGTGGGAATAGACTTCTTCCTGACTCAACTCATCTCAGGAGGTTAGTCCCATTGTTTACTGATCTACTGTATTCTTGTCATGGGAGTGGGGTAAGGGTTAAAATAATCCATGTCACATACGTTATGGGAGCTCTTGAGACATGCAAGTGTATCCGCCTGTGACTGATCAGAAATTGACCACACATCGTAAAAAGATAGGAAAACACATGATTAGACTTGGAGAACCATTCCATTTCTTTTGTGGGCTTAACTGCCACTAAAATGAAGATGTCATTTAGGCTTGGTTTTGTGCCCTAAAATTAGCAACATTCCTCCTTGGCATTTTTATCCCCAAAGATGTTAATTTTTCTTCCAGTGCTTTGTTTAATTTCGGTGGGGTTGCTATTCTGTATGTCATCTGTCTTCCTGAGGTTTTGTCAGTGATCTATGAGGCAACTGATTGTTCCTGTCAGCCTACCTTAAAGATCCAATGAGAATGAACATCTCTGAAACTGCACGCGAGCACGCTGGCTTCTGATGTGTTCATTTTCAAGCCCCTCTTTGGCTACACTCTATTACTTTCATCTGATGTGCTATTTTATAATGTGACCTTAGTAATAAAAAAACCCTACTTGAATTTTAAATGGTAGTTGAGAGAAAGCAATGGAAATGGAGGGAAAAAAAGGAAAACAGATTTTCATTTTTAAGGCATTGCTTGTTACATGCAAGAGTGTTAATCACAGCCGGAATGAGATTTTCAAATCTCAACAACATAATACATCAGTGCCCCTGAGTCTCTGGTGAGGAAAATGTGTTTTTTTTATTTTATAGAAAACATAACTTCTTTGATAACCTTGTTTTTCTTTGTTGTATAAAATATGAGTTTATATATTTTTATTTAGTTTCTGGTTGACTTAGCCTACTGTAGTGTTACGGTGTTTTACATGAAATGAGCACATAATGTTAAGAATATAGTCATACCAAATAAGACAGCATATGAGAACATATGTTTAAAATGTTCCAATTGACTTCCTGAATCTTTTGAAGGACTTACTACTGACTGGGGCATGCTTTAAAATTAGAAAATTCTATTAATTATGCCCATTTTTTTGGTAATAAACGTATGCCCAGATAATATTTGCTTCAAAAATTTTATGAAGCTAAAATTCTTCCTGGGTAATTTATTAAAAAAGTAATTTGTATTTTGGTCTTTGCATTTTCTGCTCCAGCATTCTACAAATTATAGTTGTTTTTAGGCTTCATTGCTTCAGGAATATTTTTGGCAGGGCAGAATGCAGGTGCAGTACAAAGTCAAGGTTTGACCTCTATTTTGTAAAAGCCAAAGCCTATTGAGGAAATGAAGCTAGCTGGTTCTAAGAAGGAAGGCAGAAGGAGAAAGTCTTTGAGGTCAAGGAGGTAGAAAGAAAGGGATTTGATTTTAATAGACTAGGGAGAGGGAAGTCTTCCAGTATCTGGCCCTGCTTCCTCATAGAGGTGGGATAAAGCAAGACTTTAGAGGCAAATGGAGATAAGGAGCACTCACAACCAACTGGGCAAAGGAATGCCTCGTCTCATCCATTGGCCTCTGTCCTCAGTTGGCATGGAAGAGGACTCGAAGGACTTCCACCACTGAAACAGAGCTGTGTAAGGCCCTTTTATACCCTGGTGGCATGTGGAAGTCAGAATATAGCTGTTTTAAATCATTTGGGCTGCCCTAAAAAAATACTATAGAATGCATGACTTATAACCAACCACATTAATTTCTCAGAGTTCTGGTGGCTGAGAAGTCTAAGACCATGTCACCATTGGACTTGGTGTCTGGTGGAAGGACCAGGGATCTCTCTGGAGCCTCCTTTATAAAGGCATTCATCCCACTTATTGGGGATCTGCCCTCATGACCTAATCACCTCCCAAAGTCCCATCTCCTAGTATCATCACTGTGGGGGTTTATGAATGCTGGAGGTACACAAACATTCAAACCATAGTGTGGCCTTTGATTTTGAATCAAGTGTATTCATAAAAAGTAATCAAATAGAGTGATTCTCATATCTAAATTTTGAGATCAGAATTCATTAACTGCTATACAAATATAGCTATATATAGAGAGAAGAGAAAAATAGTTTATGTTCAGAGATATTTCTATATCACTGTTCATCTCAATAATGTATTAAGCATAAAGACATAATCAAAAGTGTTTTAGAAGTTCTGAATACACAGTGCAGTAGAATCCCACAACTCTCGTTACTTTTGTAATTGTTAACTAATCCTTGAATGTTTTCCTTGTAAGTATTAATAGTGAAAACGAAAGGGGCTGGGGGCTGGTAATCAATTTTCCAGAGAGAAATCATTGCTAAGGTCATGAAAAGTCCTCAAGAGGAGACTCAAGAGAAGGTTGAGGCAGAGTTTGTCTTCTGTCTCTCTTACAGTTACTATGGTTCCCCTGATGCAGCATTAGCTACAGCAGATACCACCCTATTATCATCACTTTCCCCTAAGAAAACATTTCCTTTCCTGAATCTAGACTTAGCACAATGATATGAATGCTGTATGGTTTATATTACCATTGCAATAAAGCATATTTTTGACTCATGTCTGTTTGCCAGTCTACAAGGGAGTGTGCAGGTGGTCACACAAAGTATAATGCTTTACCTGCATAGGTAAATTAAATTCTGTTTCCATTTCCTGGTTTTTCTATTATTTCTCCTCTACTACCTCTGCTGGAAGGTTCTGGACAAATTTTGTTCGACCCATAGGGGATCTTCTGCATTTCTGTCCTGCCATTTTGCTGGGAATATTTTAACTTATATTTGTATTAAAATACTTAACCTCACTACCTTTTATTCAGTCTTCAAGAACTTAGCCTAAAATCAAAAGGCATTAGGTCTGATGCAAGTTTAGGGCAGAGCAGGGGAAGACTGGGTAAAAATGACTTTGAACCTGGACTTGGTGATTGACACACATGGTAGTTTCAGCTCGAACACAAGCTTGACACCCAGGAGGAGGTCAATTTAATCTTAGAGATTGAACTTCGGGACCAGACAAGACAATTCTTACAGATAGGACATGTTAAGAGGCAATTACTGAAGTTACTAATAACACTGTAGCTTGTATATATTTAGAAATAACCCAGAAGTATAATAGTTCATATTACTATCAATTTTTATCTTGTGTGTCTTTTATGTGATTCCTCCACCCCTAAATCATTGTTAAGATATCTGCTGGCATATGATCCATTACAATAACACAAACATATTTAAAATATCATAAATGGTATTGGCGGTACAGAACTCCATAATTTTATGATTTAGGTTGAGTTTTCACACTATTAGGATGTTGCTGAGACCAAGCACCAAAATTCGGTGTCAAAATTTCATACTGTAATTTCCTTCCAGGGCTTTCCAAGACGTGATGTATAAATTCACATAGGAAGGTAAAGCTTTTATCAAAGAATTGTCTGTTACAATTAACGAAAAGCCATTTATACCAATTTATAAAAAGCTTTTTATTAAGTCTGATAAAACCTCCATTCAGGGCTACATAGTGAAAGATCAATCAGAGTGAGAAAGGAGGAGGAAGGGAAGAAAAAAGGTGTAGATGGAGTAGACGCAAGGAGAATCTTCTCATATACTCATCCACATAGAGCAGAAGCAAAGGAAATCCAGCAGTGCTGCATCGAGAGGCCAGACCCTGCCCAGGTCCAAATCAGGACAGCAGAGAACAAGATGATGCACTGTGGCCATGTGTTAAATTAAACAGTATCCTGAACTCAGAACCTCTAGATAATTCACTGAAGTGTTGTGCTTCTCCTTACCTTATATTTAAGAATTAGTTATACGGGGAATGACGTTTTCCCTTTAAAACGGAAACTGGCACAATTTAACTGTAAGTAAAGCGTTTTGTTAATTAAGGGCATCAGGTAAGAGTGTAAATAACTACATAGGTTAGGAATGTCCTGTACTGTACAAAACATACTGAGTAGAAGCCCTATCATATGCCTTTGTATGCATTTTACCTTGTTTGTTCAAAGTCTGCAGAGAGGGGTAAGCATGAATTTCTCCTGGACCCCAGGAAAGGGAGTACAAGAGGCAGAGAAAGGCAGTAACTTTGCAAGCACCGTTTGTGCAATGTCACAGCCAAGTCAATGCAGCACTTGGACACCTGTGGTAGACACAGTTCTGTGAGCCTGTGGACTCACAGTGCTATTCTAGGTTTCTGACCCTCTTTTGATTCTTTCCCTACAGTTTTCTACAATGAAAGAACATTCCTCATACATCCCCCTGCTTTTAAATATATTGTATTTTATGTTGTGTTTTGCTAATATTATGACAAAAGAGAAATCAAAGCATGTTGCCCATCCACCAGTGATAATTCTCATTATAAGAAAATAGATATTTTATAATTAGATAAGGGCATCTTTGTAAACTTTCCCCCCCCCTCTTTTCTACCTGAAAATGTATATACTCTCTGGGTCTACAGGACTGGAGGGCAGACTTTGAACAAACAGTGCAGCTCTCACAAAGGTCAACGTCACACTGTAAAATATCATGGTGTATTAGTTTTCTATCAATACTGTAAAAAATTACACAAAGGCAGTAGCTTAAACGGTGCAAAGTAATCATCTTACTTTTTGGAGGTCAGAAGGCTGAAATGGATCTCCCTGGTCTGAGCAACGTGTTGTCATGGCTGCGGTCCTTTTGGTGGCTCTTGGGAAGAGTTATTGCTTTGCCTTTTCTAGCTTCTAGAAATCGCTTCCTCTTCTGCCATCTGCAAAGCTAGCATTAGGAGGTCATGTTCTTCTCACACTGCCATCAGCACTTGTTCTCTTTCTTGCCTCTGTCTTCTACCTGTAAGAACCTCTGTGATTACATTGGACCCACCTGGGTAATCTTGGTGCAATGACAGTCAAATTAACATTTGTTAAGTGGAGGACAGGGTGCCATATGGTGAGTTGAGTTTCCACAGCAAATCACAAGAGAAATTGAAACAAAGACGTTTGTTGCTGATAGGTCCTAGAGGAGGTACATGGCATGCCTTGAGGGGCCACATAAGGATGTCAAGGCAGTGTGCTTGCAGAAAGCCCCAGGGTCTGGAACACATGGCTTTATTCAGGCCGGTGGTGGGTGTGTCGGTGTTCCCAGGCCAGGGCTGGATTAGTCAATCCAAACCAAAAAGAGCAGTTCGGGTAGCTGCCCAGGGCACACAAGGGGACACAAGGGGAAGTCCTGACAAAGCAGGGGAGATTATTGATTACCAAGGCTGCTGGGGAAGTCATATCAGGAACTGACATTTTTTGGTAACTCTGGTGGCTGTTATGTTGGGCAAATGCTTTCATGAGGGGCTTATGTCAGGGTAGGGCCTCCACAGGCCACTTGGCCAAATAAAATGGATGTCAAGGCAGCAATACTACAGAGTAGCTTAGCTAAACTTAATGCCAGGATACTCACCTCCCCTCAAAGTCAGCTGATATGCATTCTTAATTCTATTTGCCACCTTAATTCCCCTGTATTATGTAAATTGACATAATCACATAATCGCAGGTCATAGGGATTAGGATACTGGCATTTTTAGGGGTCTTCTCCACACGAACGGTATGAGAGAATACGCAATCTATAAAAATCAAATATGAAAGTAATGATTTATTCCTCAATGTCATTGATCACAATGAGCAATTTTCACTCAAGATGAAGGTGTTGGCGCGCCTGGGTGGCACAGTCGTTAAGCGTCTTCCTTCGGCTCAGGGCATGATCCCGGTGTTTTGGGATCGAGCCCCACATCAGGCTCCTCTGCTGGGAGCCTGCTTCTTCCTCTCCCACTCCCCCTGCTTGTGTTCCCTCTCTCTCTGGCTGTCTCTATCTCTGTCAAATAAATACATAAAATCTTAAAAAAAAAAGATGAAGGTGTTGATGTAAGATAAGACGTAAAAGAGGAAACGGACAGAGAGAGAAAGGAAGAGAAGAAAAGAGAAAGGCAGCTCAAAAAAAGAATTAAGAGGAAAAGCATCTGTGTCTAAAACTATCAGGTGATAGAGATTAAGTGACGGAGGTCATTAGCATCACCTGTGAGTGTGAGGCCGCAGCAGAGTTTCTGGAGCCACGCAGGCTTACTGAAGAAGAGTCTGCATGTGGGCCTGACTCTTGGTTTTGGTTCAGGTCATGATTTCAGGGTCATGAGATCGAGCTCTGCATCGGGCTCCATGCTGGGTGTGAACCCTGCTTGGTAGTTTCTCTCTCCCTCTTCCTCTGTCCCCTCTCCGACACTCCTGAGCATGCATCCATGCGCGCTCTCTCTCTCTCTCATAAAGAAAAAAAGAAAAAGAAAGAGAGGAAGGAAGGAAGGAAGGAAGGAAGGAAGGAAGAAGGAAGGAAGGATGGATCAGCATGTTATTCTATGGAAGTGCTGTGCAGACACTCACAGTTGAGAAACCCAGGCCTAGATAACAATGTTGCTCACTTCACAGTGCATTATTCAAAAGGATGGGCTTGAGATTAAAGGATATCCAGTTTCAAATCCCATTTTTGCCACCTTGAGGAGTTTCTGAGCTTCCCCAAACTTCACGCCACTAATATGTAAAATAGGTTAATGACCCACCTCTATGGATACTTGAAAAGATTAAATGAACAGCCCATGCAAATTGGTTACAACACCCAGTAAGTGTTAGTGACTTGTATTAGGACTGAAAAGGAAGCATGATGTACCAGAAAATGGGTGAATCTAGGAATTTAGATTCTTGCCCTCCTGGTTAGATGCTTACTGGCTGTGGAACTTTCATCAAAGGACATCATTCTGAACCCATGTTTTCTCAAGTGTTAAAATGGAATAGTAATGCTTATGTGAGAGTCTTTTATTTTTTTTTAAAGATTTTTATTTATTTCAGAGAGAGAGAGAGCACAAACTGGGAAGACAGGCAGAGGGAGAGGCAGAAGCAGACTTCCTGCTGAGTAGGGAGCCCCATGTGGGGCTCAATCCCAGGACCCTGAGATCAAGACCTGAGCTGAAGGCAGACGCTTAACTGACTAAGCCACCCAGGAGCCCCATGAGAGTCTTTTAAAAAGAAACATTCTAAAGCTTTCTTAAAACGATACTTTTAAAGTATACTTTAAAATGATAACTAATAATATAAACACAAGCTATTATTATTTATCATCTATCCTAATGATAGCTCTTATGTTCTAATCTGTTTCCGATCAGACGGAGATTGACTCCATCTGTAGTGGGTTCAGATGACATTAATACACATTTAAATTAAGAAAAGCACAAGCACTTAGTCTGAACCATGCCTGCGTGGGCAATGAAAGAGTACTCTGCACATGACCATGGCCTACTGAAAGCCAATTTGGGGCACTTACACAGTATAGAGTCCACACATCTGGCTCATAATTTTCAGAATCCTCAATGGATAGGATGTTTTACAGCAGATAACGATATGAACAATTTATGTTTTTTCATACGTGAGAGGAAATGACCTTCATAACTTAGTTGTAGCTTCATTCTTATTACTTATGAGCCATTCAATAAATGATAGAAATAAATTATATTGTTCAACTGCCCTTTGTTATATATTCCCATTGTAAATGGATATTTTTCATTGTCCTGACATATTTGCAACAATAATGTGTTTTCAGGCTATAAATATTGATAGAGCAAAGATGTGTATGTTTGCACTTTGAATATTTGATAAGTTCCACAAACACCTATGGAATGAACATTAGAAGTTCTAGGAAGCTTTACTTATCCCCCAAAGGACAGTTCATGCTGCAGGGGTTTAAAAAATATCCTTCATTGAATGAATTGTTTCCACTAAGCAGTTATTTAATTTTAACTGATTTTTAACTAAGTTTGAACTTTTTCCTGAATATTAATCATTGCAGAGAAACTTACAGATATGCCACATTATGTAATCCCCTGAGTGAGTAAAATGTTTCAAAATTTAATATGGAATTATATAAAGGCAATTTTTATTTAGAATGATCTTTTCACTAATTGACGTTTGTCTTTAATCAAAACATGATGGAAAGGTAGACATATTCTCTAACTGCAGAAGTTCTGGTCATGTGACATGTGCAAAATCTAGGCAGGCTGGATGCAGGAGAAGGGCTGAGGAGTAAACGGGAGTAGGTGTCTTTCACATCATGATTACTGTTATGTATTTTTGAATAAATGCAACCTTTCTGCAATTAAAAAAAAGTTTTATACGTATTAGGACTGTTAATTTAAATGGCCTAAGAGAGAAGCTTACTAAAAAGCTGATGCTCATCTTTCCTTGGTTAAACTTTTAATGTTTTAGGGCCTTGGACAATTCAACTTCTTAACAAATTTCCCTTCCTTTTTACATTTCCTTCCTTCCCTTCTTTTCCCCCAGAGCTTAAACAAACAAAAAAACAAACAAATAATGTATTTGTGTGTTCTGCCCCTTCTTCAACTCATAGTTCCTCCCTACTTTTTCTGGGTTTTTCTCTCAGGAATGTATTTATGGGAATACACTTGAAGGAAGACCAGTCTAAATATTTCACTAGATAATCTAAAAATCCACCACCTAAATTTAAGATTCTCAAGACATGCAAAATTAGAATATTTTAAATTGTTGCCCCGTGAAATTACTTGCAATGCCTCTGAGTAATTGAAAAATAGCAAAGGACACATCCTGTATTGAAAAATAGCAAAAGACACATCTCTGTGAAATTTACCGCCTTAATTATAACAAGAATTTTGTTCATTATATTCAGTGTCCTTTCTGTTTTTAACCATTTGAAAACTTTTTTGGTTTCAATATCCTGGTTGTATAGTTTTACCTTTGGAAAGCTATAATAAATACTTCTGTCCGTGTGCTGATTACTAGTAAATAAAATCTAATTTGGGAATAATTTCTATTTAAGTTTCAGATCTTTACTCCAAGCTCTATACATTCTAAACTCATTCCTTCTCCATCTTGCTATTCTACCCACAAATTTCCTTCCTTATTACTTTTTTGTTTCTCTCAAAATGTTCTGAGCCTATTTTTAAGTTGCCCTCTGCTCTTTTCTGCAATAGCAAAAATAAAAATATGCAGCAATCATCCCAAGTAGTTTCAGATAAAAGAGTAATGGATTCATTTTCTAATATTTTTCCCATTTGCTAAACATTTTGGAAATACTATCCCAGGAATTGTGGGAAATACATAACTATGATGAGTAAGGGTAATTTGAAAACAATCTGTGGAATGTGGAAAAGAGAATTTTTGTTACTTCTTTTTAGTGGAGCTTTGTTTCCAGATTTTATGTGCTGTCCTTTGAAAACTGTGATGTGTGAACTACAACCTGCCATGATTCTTCACATATTTAATCGAGAGAAGGAGTGCTATTAACAGCTCTATTTGAGGAAGCTAGCCCTGAGGTGTACTTCTAAGATACGTATCATTGCTTATCATGGCACAAGGTACACACAATGAAACTTACAGGGCCAATTCTACAAACAAGTACACCTTTTCCCTTATCTGTTGGGGAGGATTTAAGAGCATGGTTAATTGAGGACAGCTATATATCCGGGGGTTCACTATGATGTTGCCAAGGGTAATATTAGAGACTTTAAAGAGAACCCAGAAAGCAATTTACCCAGTAATAGTGCTTTGTGGAAAAAGGTAGGAACATTTTAATTCCTGCAGTGAGCGATTTTTTCCTCTCAAGGTCAGAAATGGTGTCCTATGAGTCAGGAAAAGTCTCTAAGATACAATTTCACACCATGGTGGCTGAATTGAGGCTCTAGAGGCTGTCCCAGTGGAGGCATTGAGAAAGGGCTGGGCTTGACAAAACAAGACTTGGTCTCAAGCCAGAAAAACATGTTGGTTGTGAGGTTGTGAAGATTCCAACAATGGGGACTCTCCCTGTTTTTATCTCCCAGTCTTGGCTTCAGGTTGAAGTTGGAAGGAATAGGAAAAAACGTGGTATCCGAATGGTTTGAAGGACAACATCTATGTCTGGATTCTTAAAACTTTGCATTAACATTAAGAAATGAGATAACTAACAGGAATAGAGTTGTTTGCGACATTAAATTAAAACAAACAAAAAGCTTTTGACTATTTAGTTACTAAGTCATAGCAATTGTGTGCCCTGAATATGCCTTAAATCATCCCTTCCTCTCCATTCCCGCTGACATTGTAGTAACCTACCCATCAGCTTTTACCTGATGGTTGAAATGGCTACCTGACTAGGTTCTTTGTTGTGAGTCATCTTCATTGCTTGAATTTATTTTCCCTACTACTTAGATTCAAAATGATCTAAAAAAATTTCTTGTAATTTCAACATTAGTTTTGAGACATCCTTTGATGTCTTCCCCCAACTTTTTACAGAGCTGGCAAGAGGTTTCTTGATAGAGAGGTCTACCTACACAAGCTCATGGGAAGGCCAGGTAGCACAGAGATAATGAACGGGTACTTCAACCCCACTGTCAGGACCTGAAGCCCTTCTACTCATGAAGTTGTATGTCCTTGTGCCTTAGTTTTATAGTAGGTACACAGGGACCATAATAGTACATGTCTCACAGTGTTCCTACGGGGATTACATTTATACCTAAGGTAATAGGTATAAATGCTTAGAATGGTGTTTGGTACATAGGAAATGCCCTTCCACCCTTTTTTTTTTTTTTTTTTTTTTTTTTTTTTTTTTTACCTACTCCATATACCGAGTCTCCCAATGCTTAAGTCCCACTGCATTATCTTCAGTGCCCTGAATGCGGCACGCTATTTCGCTGCAGGTGCTCTTATACTTTCTCCTCCCTGCATTCTGGTACCAAACTTCTCCTCCATCCCAGGACCATTGCTAGTTTCTCCTCTGGTCCCCAGTTTTCTCAACATACCCAGAGCTAATAAATAGACTTGAGCATTTTCTACTCATCTTGAAGACTTATATCAAGCATTCTTGAACATCTCAAATTTTCATAGAATCTCTTTGGCTGAAATTACACACATGGTGCAAAGGAGAAGCAGACTTCAGAGAAAATTGCATCCAGGAATTGTAAAAACCTTCTCTCTTGTCTTTCTCTTCATTCTCTTCCATTGCAGATGTTTTTTGTTTTGTTTCGTTTTTTACTGCAGGCAGCTTGGGACTAATATTCTTCAGGTTTGGGGACACTAGTGAACAAAGAACATCAAAAACAAAAATGGCAATGGCATTATTGTGAGAATTCACTACAATTGCCATTTTGATGCAGCTTTAAGCAATAAGACCCAAAGGTAATTAAAATTACCCTGAAAAGCATCCATTGGCCAGGGTCTTCACTTTTGTAAACCAACTTTGACCTGCTGTCGCTATTCAGCTGCTAAAAACAGGAAGAAATGAGTAGTGGGAATCATCTTAATCTGTTTCTCTTCAATTTTTCACCAAGCTCAGCATGAATTTGATTTCTTTCCACTCAAACTATTCTCAAAACAATAGATTTTGACATATTCAGAAATGTACAACTTACCTAATGTTGACCTAAAAGTTAAAAACTGTTGCTTAAACTCTTCTGTAAGATTATGACAGAACTAATTCTTTTGATTGCCTTCACAACTAAACAATCATTAATTGCAGATGGGCTCTTGGAACTCCACTCTGCTTCCATATGTACATTTTCTGTAATTTTTGTATTTATCCTTTTATGGCATTTGTATGTTTTAATACTTGCAATGCTATCATCACTTAACTTTATTTAGTACTGGTAGTTTCACACCTACTTCAAAACAATTGCAGTCATGCCAACTCAAATGACCTTTCCTTGAGAGACTTTGTATCAAATTCAGTATGCTCAATTGACAATATGGTTTCCATATCATACTCTTCAATATATCAGGTTTAAGCTCTGGTTCTCAAAAACTAAAAGGTTCCATTTCCCTTGCAGCCATTTGCATCTAATTAATACAGTCTTTGTAGAATCCATCGCTATGGTGATAGAAGTTCTGTGCTGAAAGAGAAAGTTTTTAAAATGCCAGCTCAGTATGTCATATATTTACAACTCTTTGATAATGTCGCCATCTTCTCATTCTAACCTTTTTATCATCCCTAGATAGAGACAAGTATATCTTTTACTTTGAACTTTGCTGTAGTTGCCCTAAACAACAGATTGTATAATGAACTGCATTGATTACTTTTGATGTGACTTGTAATTGTACACTTCAGTTTTAGCAACAGCTCTGTCATGTCATGTTTGTACCTTTGACGAACTGACCCAGTTTTCAAAATGCTTTCAAATCTATAGTTGAGTTAATGACCTAAATCCCTGTCTTGATGGGTTCAGTGCATTTGACATCTTTCTCATAGGAGCAAGGAGCTGTGATAGCTGGACATTATTCATAACCGCCTACACTTACTAGGAACTTAATTGAAGTATAGTTTGCAAATGAGAGCCAGAAATGAACTGAAGGATTCTGTCCTCTCTTAAGCTGTATTCAAGAAAGTTTAACTGTAAAGTTTATTCCAAACTATAACTTAGCACACAACAATTTATCTGAGAAACAAATGACTTACAAATTAAAATGCATCCAAACACTTTAACTATGTTTAAATTTTAGAAGATCTGGGCATGTGTGCAATGCTACTAATTTTATCACTATAATGTCATAAAGATCTTTAGCATGCAGAATTACAATGAATGTGGTGGTTCAGGGATTAAAATCTCCTTAAATACTCATTCACATGACAGACTGGAGCAATTACTGTATAGTAACAATGGTGCATGGATAACAAGAGTGTCTCATACATTTCCACTGAGAGTCATCTTCCATTATAATCATCCTAATGAAAAAATCACAGTGGTTGAATGGAAATGCTATTGGTATAGCATTAAAAAAATAAAAAGGAATGAACACTAAAAAACATCATTAAAGTCACATTAAGGAACTGATTGAAATTGACCAGAAAGGGAATAATCATGGAACTGTCATTACTACCCCTTTCTTACAGCTCTGAGTCCAGGTGTTACAGAAATCTCAAGTCAGTGGGTGCCCATGCTATAATATCTTTGCAGAGCACTCTGTGTAGAGAACAAAATGACAGACCTAATGATTCTCGTAGCTCTAGCTCTCATTTGTCGGCTCTGGTTTAATCTCTACCATGCCATCTATTCTCCATGCAGAGCTTCTATCCAGTTATGGAAAGTTACATGAAGGAATTGAAAAAAAAAAAAAACCAAAAACAAAACAAAACCCAATCATACTATTTGTTGGCTCTATCAACTTAAAAAAAATTCATATTGAAGCCAGCTGTGTTTAACATATTCAAACAGACGTTTTCCCATAGTTTTTTTTTTTTGTTTCTGATCCTTTAAATTTTTCTCTTTATGTAAAATTAACAAATAAAGAAAGTCCATGCTCTGACTGAAGATGAAAAGTCAGAAGGAGAGATTTTTCCAGAGATCGATGTCTAGAGAAACGGTGTAAATCAATAGAAGGGGTGGAATCAGTCTCTTGTAACATCAACCCGCCGTGAGAGCAGACAAAAGAATGATGTGCGTGTGGGCTTGGGAGGAGAGGGTTCATCCCAGGAAGGGCTGATGATGTTGCAAAGAGGGAACATGTTGACAGCCGGGCTCATTTAGCACACTTTTCCCCTGATCCTTGAATAATGGGCCCAGTATTGAGCTGCCACACTTGGCAGGTAACAAATAGAACACAGCTCATCTGCAAGGGAAATAGTCTCACTGAATTAGCCAATCTGATGATGTTCTATCCAAGTTTATTACTAGAGTATATTGAAAACCTGCTATCGATTGTTAGCATGTGAAGGTGATATTTCTTTTGGGATTCTAAGTTCAGGCTCAGGGAAAAGTGGGGATAAGTTATGGCACATTAATAAGCCATAGATACAATGGCGGACCTTTTCATGTATTGCGATTGCTGAATGGAATATTTGAAATATTCGGCAATTCTGCCAAAAATGCTTTGAGTGTAGGCACAGAAGCCTCAGTGTATCATGTTGATATTCACCTTTACTTTTTCCATCAGGTTCTGGACAACCCTCAGGACATTACAGTGTTCCTCAAACCTGTCATAAAAAAGAGAAAAGTAAAGAATTCAAGGGGAAATTTCTTTCTCTTATGATTTCTTTGACTTCTTTGTTCATTAGTACACGATATACTTTTGTGCAGAACTCCAATTCCACCTTCATTTGACACAACTGAGTGGTGCATAACCTTGGAATGAGCAAATGATATCAGCATATATCAGACAAACAAGAGAATTCATGTTATAGAAAATTGGAAAATGCTTGCATACAAAATCAAGGACCTTAATGTGAATCCAGTGAGACGTCCAGAAATCAAAATACTTGCCTGTCCTTCAAAAGGATTCAATTCCTATTTGATGCTCTGCTGTTTGGCTGGCTAATTATAACAATAGAGCTGAACCTACCAGAATGTTACTCTGTTGATCTATGTTGATGATCGCTAATTTGATCTCGAATATGAAGCAGCCAGAGATTTCAGAATGTTTCTTTAAAATGTTTGGCATCAATCTTGTTATTTGTAAGTGTGTCAGTTTCCTAAGGCTGTCATAACAAAGCACCACATACTGAGCTGCTTAAAACAACACAGATGTATTATCTTACAATTCTTGGGGCTAGATATTCAAAATCATGGTGTTGGAAGCACCGTGTTTCCTCTGAAGCCTCTAGGGGAGGATCCCTCCTTGACTTTCCCAGCTTCTGGTGGCCCTAGGTGCTCCCTGGTTTGGTGGAGCATGACTTCCATCCTTGCTTCTGTCTTCACATGACCATTTTCCTTCTGTGTCTTTGTCTTCACCTAGTGGTCACTGTTTTTTTGTGTCTGCACCCAGATTGCTCTCTTCTTATAAGGACAAGGTCATATTGCATCAGAGCCCACCCTGATGACCTCATCCTAACTCAAAGACGACTATGAAATTCTTTTTGCAAATAAGGTCACAATCACAGGTTCTGGGGATAGAACTTCCACATATCTTCTTAGGAAATATGTTCAATCCATAACAGGAATTGATTTTAGGTAGTGTCATGCTCTAATTTTTACCTAACCAAACTCATCTGTTAAAATAGGTAATAAACAGATAAATGGTGGGAAAAGTCATTGTAAACATATTAGGGAAATCATTTCATCTATAAACAAGGAGCAAGTACGATTCTGTATGGAAAATAAACCATAGGTTTGAATCATCTGTCATTATATTTGAAATGTCTGAATCGTTTAAAGCCGTTTAAACATGTTGACAGCCAGACTCATTTAGCACACTTTCCCCCTGATCCTTGAATAATGGGCCCGGTATTGGGCCCATTTTTAAATTGCTCATTTTTAAATTGCTGATTAACCTTTTATGTCTAATAAAATAATTTTGATATTCTTATTGATTTTAATTTTTCTCCAAGTTTAAGCAACTTCAAGTCTCTTAGTTTGAGCTCCAAAATACTGTCTCAACCATAGTTTTTCAAGTGAATGGAAAAGAGGTATGATCTTTTAATATTAAATACAAGATCATTTTTCTTGTAACTGACCTCGATTTTGTTATATGGACACTTTATGAATATAACTAAAAGGATGTAGTATGACATATTTTTATTCAGAATACTCAAAAACTTTAATTTTGAATTTCACTTAGAGGAACTTCTCTCAATATCTGTAAAAAAAGTTGAGTTATAGCTTTAGTATTTGCATGTAGCTGTGTCTAAGAAATGAAATGGAACTCCTTTGAGGATACTCATAGACAATAGGGTGGAGTTAGTACAAATTACCAAATCTTGGCTATGTTCTACTTACTATGTTCTTGACTAATGGTAAGAACTGAGAGTGTCTCTCACAAATAGTGCTCACTTAAGAAGGCTAACTTGTGAATAGGACAGCTATTGCATTAAAGTAGTAAGATAGGGATTACGAACATGGATTCTGGAGTCAATCTTCCTTTCTGAATGTTGTTCCATCACTGACTACCTATGTGAACTTGCTCCACTCACTTATATTTTCTGGTCTTGGTTCTGTAAACTGATAATAATGATACTAACTTATTAATATGAGTTGATAAAAGAATCAAGTGATTTAAAAAAGTCAAACTCTTAGAATCATTCTTGATACATAGAAAGCACCATGTTGTGTTAGCCATTTTTCCTATTCCTATTTTTTTGTTGCTAGTATTATTATGATTATACAGTTATTAGAGGATAAAGCTATAGAGAATGCAGTAGCCAGCTAAAAAATTCAAGTCACTTCCCCAACCACTCTCTTCTCTTTACTTTCCCATTTCCCCCACAACCCCTACCACACGACTAAGCAAAGAATACAATAAAAATATTCTGGAATGATGTCCTTGACTACATTGCTGACATGCCTGGCCCCACACAGAGATAAAGATGGTCTTTTGGTTTCTCTCCAGTATTTTTTTTTATCTATGCATTATTTTATTTTATTTTTGTATGTAGGCTCCATGCTTAGCATGGAGCCCAATGTGGGGCTTGAATCATGACCCTGAGATCAAGACATGAGCTGAAATCAAGTTGAATACTTAACTCACTGAGCCACCAAATCTCCCCTATGCAGTAATTTCTAAGCCACACTTCTTGCATTAAAAATTATAAAGGTCTACACAAACCTGTACATGATTGTTCATAAGAGCTTTATACCTAATATCCTCAAACTGGGAAAAACTTAAAATGCTTGTCAACTGGTGAATGGATAAATAAATTGTGGTGTATTTGTACAATGGAATATTTCCCAGCAACAAGGGCAACAAAACAAAAATAAAACCAGAAACATACCCTACTGATAGACACAGTACCATGGATGAATCTCAAGAGCATTTTGTTAAGTAAAGGAAATCAGACCCAAAAGAGTACATATCGTGAGATTCTATATATTTGATATTTTGTTAAGAGGAAAAACTATAGGGACAGAAACAAATTAGTGCCTGCCCACGGCTGAGGATGAATGGTGGGGAAGTAGACTGTACAAGGACAGGAGGACATTTTGGGGGGTGATGGAACTGATAGAAATTTTGATTATTGTGATGGTTTTGAGATGGTATGCATTCAATGAAACTCATCAGTACTTGAAAAGAATGATTTTCACCCTGAAAATTTTCCCTGACACTAACATTTTAAAAAGGGAAAAGAACCTTTTATGGAGCACCTTGTATGGATTAGATACTAAGTTGACTGGTTAGGCAGAGACTCAATTTATCCCTGAGTTCATGGAGAGCACATACAAGTGAGTTCATAGATAAAAGTCTAATGTTGGTGGCCATCATGGGCTCCAAATAACTTTGGGCTTTACTGGTTTTGTGGGGTTTTTTTTATAATAATTTTTTATTATGTTATGTTAGTCACCATACAGTACATCCCTAGTTTTTAATGTAAAGTTCTATGATTCATTATTTGCGTATAACACCCAGTGCACCATGCAATACATGCCCTCCTTAATGCCCATCACCAGCTATCTCTGTCCCCCAACCCCGTCCCATCTGAAGTCCTCAGTTTGTTTCCCAGAGTCCCAGTCTCATGGTTCATACCCCCTTCTGTTTACCCCCCCTTCATTCTTCCCTTAATTTAAAGCAATACTACCCAGAGATTATAAGAATCACTAATACTCTGCAAATCTATTTAACTTACCCTTACAGTTTGAATTTTCATTTACCCATTTTTCTTATTCTGCTACTACTACATGTTTCATTTTAAAATTCAATAATTTTATTAATTTAGAAGTCATTGTATGTACTTTGGAAGACAGATTGCATGTGTCTTTTTTTACAAAATAAATGTGTACTGTTTTCTTTATATTGCCATACACTTTATTTGAAAACTTCCAAATTTCTTTTTTGCTTAACTTTCTAGAACATAAATCACTATGAAACCACATTTATTAAGCACTCATGAACAATGAGTACTGTGCCTGAAGTCAAATAGCATCCAGACCCCTTCTTTGGCCCTGTCAGGGAAGTTCTTTCGTGATGATTTGAAGGATATGTGCCGGGTGGTTATGACTGCCACAATTTAAGCACTTTCAGTGATAGTTTTATACCACATCTTGTCCAGAGAGGAAAGCAAAATGAAATTTGACAGAATCCAAAAAGTAGAAATCCTCACACAGTCTTTAAATTGGACTAAGACTCCAGATTTCTATCATTTTGCCATATTTTCTGCTATTTGCTTATGTGATAAATCTATAAAGGATCTTTATCTTTCTCTCTCTCTCTCTTCGGTGTTACTTTTAGAATATTTTGCTTTTTTGTCTCTCACTCTAGTCTCTAAGTCATGTACTTAGTATTCTGTAAAACAATTATAGGCATTAAGTTTCTTATAAGGAAAACAAACGTATTGAAACTGCACTCACAAAGAGATAGTCAGTATAGCCAGAGGATTGAAGTGTTTTATTCTTGTAAGATTCCTTTCACCACTAATGTGTGGGTTCTTGAATAAACACTTCGAGTTATCTGCATCCTTGTTTGCTCATTTAAAAAGTGAAAGGATTGCGTCCAATGACCTCTACTAGCTCTTCAAGCTCTAAAATGAGTATATATGTGGTTTGGGATAAATACATGTTCTGCATTCGAACATATCAGGTAAATAGGTTAATGCTATAGAGATTTTTTAAAAAATGATGCTGAAATATAGGCATAGATATAGGTATAGGTACACATGTAGAATATATCATTATTGTTTAAAGGATTTACAGAGGAAATGGTTATTATGGACGTTACTGATGGTTTGTAAGAATATATCATCCCTCCATACCACCTTTAGAGTTTTTGGATATTTAGACAAGCATGCTAAAGTGTTTATTTTCTGTCTCAGACTCTCCTCACTTTTGTCATTTAAGTATTTAGCATTTTCCCTTTCGATTACACTTGCCGTGGTTTTCTTTACTTCTGCCTCTTTGTTCTTCACTTTATTTCTGCTTCTTTGTTCTTACCTATTCTTTCATCTTTTCTCTCTCTATTTCATACATTCCCCAAAGTCCGTTACTATCTATGATTTGTGTTTTTAAACACAGAGATAACCTTAGGGTATAAACTCTTTCATTTCTATATTTTGCGTATTTTGTAGACTGTAGAAAGAATCTTGGGGCATTAGCACTGGAGGGAACCTGAGAAGTCAACTCATCAATTTACACCGTCACCCTCCGGCCACTGTATCATTATCTTCTACACTTTCTGAAGCTATTTCTGTGAAGCACAGCTTCAATCTGACCCAGTGCCTTATT
The DNA here is from genome assembly GCF_002007445.2 of Ailuropoda melanoleuca. NCBI lineage: Eukaryota > Metazoa > Chordata > Mammalia > Carnivora > Ursidae > Ailuropoda > Ailuropoda melanoleuca. Next base: position 8,702,168 of record NC_048235.1, on the reverse strand, counting down.
AAGGGAAATCCTGCTACAGCATCATTTGCTAATCCCTTCCCTTATGTAACAAAATCGAATATTCCACTATGCACACAGTAAGCTCTTAACATATATGAAGATTCCATGATATTACTTTCAAGTTAATCAGTTTGATCTTATAAAGACTTCTGTTGTTTTGCAACCACCTTTCCTCTATACTGCTTTCCCACTATTTAACAAGGAAATAAATATTTCTTCAGCAAGAAATGAACAACAAGGCTAAGGCTGAACCTTAAGGCCAGGTGTGGAATCTAAAGAATGAGGACCTCTAAGTTCCATTCATTCTCTTTGACAATCAGAGGAAACTCACTGTCTTAACCCTAGGCTGTGTGTGAAAGGACGTAAATATTTCATATACTCATATTATCTTAGAAGGTCAGCACACTTCAAAGGTTACAAGGCACTTTCATCCATTCACAAATAAATAAAACGATGTAAAAGAAAAATACTGAAACATATCTATTATCTACACAACAACGGCGTGCCATTTTTGCTTACTACTACTGTACACCAGAGTAACACTGGAATTTGGATCTCACACAGCTGTGCTTTTCCAACTCTATCACATGGTCCTCATGCAATCAGAGGTTGTCTTACTCCAAAGGATGGAGAGGAAGTGGAGTGTATGCAAGTGAAATCACTGTTATAAAAATCCTGAGACCTGGACCCAAACTTTGATTTTTCTGTCAAACTGTCACGTGAGAACCAGGAGACACAATATTTTGGTCCTTCCCGCCCCATCCCCCTCCACCCCTGGGTTTCTGAGTATTCACTTAGCATAGGAATGTTACAATTCTTTTTCATAAATCCAATTATTCTGTCAATTCACAAAATAATCACATTTGGGCTATTTTAACTTCAGAGAATCTCGTTATGGAATGTTTTACCTGGTGACTTTGTCACATTAAGATCTGCTAAGCGTATTTTGACTAAGCTGTAAACCTGGTTTTGAGCATTACTGCTTGGTCCATTGTTCTTTCAAAATAGTATTAATTCAGATATTAGATACTCCATGAAGCTCTGTTTTGCAAAATTATGTTCAAAGAAGAATTTGACCTGTACTTTGTTTAGATTTCTAGCATGTAGCACATGACCAAGAAGCCTTCACTTTCGATGTTTTTTTGCCTCCAAAACAGTCACTATTGAAATGAGGTTTGCACAGATTTATTAAAAGGACAACGTTCTATTATTCAACTCAGGACAAAGAAATAATTGTGAGACCTAAAAAAATTAAAAAATAAAAAAAGTTCAGTGTCAGAAGGTTATAAAAAATAAATAATGCTCAGAGAAACAGTGTTGAAGGAAATACCAAACATTTCCGTGTTTCTCAACTAGTATCCCCGCTTTGCAGCCGGACTGTCAAAGCTCAGAGATGAAGCTGTTAGCGCTGGAGCTGCAGCCTGCCTCGCTGAATAATGTCCTTGATGGGGAGTGCACATCTAGGCTGAGAGCTACAAATGTGAAGGCCAGCGGCAATGCCTCTGCCTTATTACCACTTCAAGAGCCTACTCAGCAGGAATTAACAAGTAGTTTGAACTGAGTCTTTTCCCCCTTGGCCACAACACCCAGTCTTCTCTTTCTGAATCCTTGACTTTCTCGCTGTAAATTTCATTACATGAAAGGGATGTGCCAAGTGATATCCTTGATGGTCTAACTGCTCTATCTCATGATAAATCAATAGTGTATGCAGCTTTGGGGCAATCTCTAATTTAATATAGAAAAACACACATTTACGTAATGCCACTGAGCGTGATAGCTCTGCACAAGCTCTCTTGGAACCCAATCCCAGATTTCTCCCAGGAACACAAAAGACCTTCAAACACACACATATACATATGCAGCCTGACTGGCTTTCTTGAAAAGACCTCCCTTGGCAAGTAGTGCAAGAAAAACGTCCATTTCTGATTTTGTTGTTTGCCTTTCCTTTTTGTGATTTATCAACAAAATATGCCCACAATAGTTCTTAGTAAGATTTTCCCATATGTTTAAATAGTTTATTATAACCATATTATAACCATATATAACCATATAGCCATATTATAACCACATTTTTCAGATGTTCATTGTGGAAAGATTGGTAGTTTACCATCTATGTTGGAATCTTGGTTATTAAGTAAACTAATGGTATGTTTTATAACCGTAATAATAATAATAGAACTTGAAATTGCTTACCTAGCTAGCAGAGTGATTAAACGTTCAGGCTCTGGATTCACACTACTTGGTTTCAAGTCTTTGTTTAGCCATATGTTTGTTATACAATCCTGGACATGTTATTAAACATTGCTGTACTCAACTTCTTTATCTGGGAAGTGGGAATAATAAATTACCTGAATCATGTGTCACATAACTTGCCATGTAGGATGTTAGGCAAATTGGAAGGGCTCAGTAGATAGTAACCAATTCTTAAGATGGCAATTTCATAACCAAGTAAGAGGGAGCCTTATATAACTGCATAGTCAGAACTACTGGCTTTCAAACTGTTTCTCAGTTCAATACTTTTGCTTTATGTTTTGCTTTTACGGAATTACCTTCCTCCATTCTCTTGGTAGCCCGGGGAGCACTCTTTTAATGACTCAAACCAAAATACCCTATTCTGAAATGCCTTTGGGGACCCTCATCCAGATCAACTTGGCATTCCTCCTTGAAGGCCTGTCATTCTCCCAATGCATCCCTGTCATAGAATATAGTATATTCTTTTTTGTTGATGTATCTACTTTCCTTCCTTCCCTGACTAGTTTTATGGTAAGCTCCCTGATTGATCACTTTCTCCATCCAAAAAGCTAAGTTAGTTAGAATGAAATATAATGCAGGGTGAAAGACGGGGTATTAACTTCAACTTTATTAACTCTGTAACTTTAGCCAGATCACTTAAACTCCTTTTAGTTTCCTGTATAAAAAAGGGACAAATGCATTGCAGTGTTGTCCTACATACAAAAGCAGATATTCACCAAATTTTTTCGTATTCAAAGTTGATTAGCAAAGTAATTCTCACTTGTGTTTTCTTTTAGTAACTAATATCTTGTTTCAAGAATCCTCCTTACATACTCAACAAACTAAATTGATGGTGGAAATAATGCAAACATAGAATCCATTTGTTAGCTAGATCAAACAAATAGGAATTAATATCTACAATAAAGCATCAACTAAACCAACCAATGTTGACAGCATAAAAAATAGCATGTGTGGCATCATAGCTAGTACATGCTGGTGGACATTATTATGTGTGAGTAACTGTATGAGTGTGTGTGTCAAACTCACAGACACAAACACAGACACACACACGCAGCTTCCCATTAAATTCATGTTTGTAGCTACAGAATACGGTAAATCCTTCATCTGGAGAATTTAAGGACTTTTTTCTCCACCCCACATCATTTCTGGGGCTAATGAAGCAGCTCCAGGGGGCTCAGCAGTAAAAGACCATTGGTGAGGATCACTTAGGAGTCGGAAGTCCTGAAACAGTGCGTTCTGACTAAGCAGTAACACTTCCCTATATGTGTATGGTGTCTTACTGCTTATCGGAGGTCTTCATAGATACTGCTGTGACTTGGTTATGTTCTTTGAGCCTTTTCACATGACATGCAAAATGTTTGTAAAAAAAAAAAGCAGGAAAACAGCATGGAGTTTCCTCAAGACATTAAAATAGAACTACCCTATGACCCAGCAATTGCACTACTAGGTATTTACCCCAAAGATACAGATGTAGTGAAAAGAAAGGGCATATGCCTCCAATGTTCACAGCAGCAATGTCCACAATAGCCAAACTGTGGAAGCAGCCAAGATGCCCTTCAACAGACAAATGGATAAAGAAGATATGGCCCATATATACAATGGAATATTACTCCAGCCAACAGAAAGGATGAATACCCACCATTTGCACTGACATGGATGAAACTGGAGGGGATTATGCTAAGTGAAGTAAGTCAAGCAGAGAAAGACAATTATCATATGGTTTCTCTCATATGTGGAATATAAGCAATAGGAGAAGGGAGGGAAATCTGAAGGGGGAGAAATCAGAGAGGGAGATAAACCATGAGAGACTATAGACCCTGGGAAACAAACTAAGGGTTTCAGAGGGGAGGGCGATGGGGCGGGGGTAACAGCGTAATGGGTATTGAGGAGGGCATGTGTCGTGATGATCACTGGGTGTTATACGTAACTAATGAATCATTGAACACTACATCAAATACTATACAGTGGCTAATTGAACATCAGAAAAAAAAAAAAAGAGAGAGAGAGAGAAAAAGCAGCCAGCAGTTTACAAGAAAAAGGGGGGGGGGAGAAAAGAGAACCAGGGAAGGAGGTGACATAAGCAACAATAGCACTTACAAACTGTTACAGAATTGGTGGGCAGAGCCCCCTGGGAAGCTGACAGGAAAGCCAGCCACTGAGAGGAAGGAGAGAGGAGAGCCTTGGCAGGCAAAACACCACTTAGAGTATTCTTCATGTCATGGGACTTGAGTAAACCCTGTTCCCATAAAACAACTTGATAGATAAAGATCTGATTCACAGGCGGGTAGATAGACACACGGATCTTATAAACTGCAGATTAACAATCAGGATTGAGGAATACCGTACGGTTTAGAAAATATGTCCATACGCATTATCTCATTTTCTATTAATAGTGGTAACGGTATCAACTTTGGCTCAATAAACCCATTTTATGGATGGAAAAACAATGTTCAGTTGTTTGAAATGGCTTGCAAATGGCAGGCAAATATTTTGTTTACCTCTTTTCATTTCATAAAATATTCTTTGCAGAGAAAACATTGAAAAATTCTACTTAATACTTATATACAATATTAGCAGCTCTCAAGATTTATTGGATAGCAGTAATTAACAATTTCTAATAGTTCAGCCAGAAACAATTCCTAATCTGTGCTCTGAAACCTAGTGAGCAATCATGATACAATTGGGTGGATATGGAACAATATAACGCATCTTCATGTACACACATCTTTTCGGGGTTGCACACAATATATTTGGTTCAAATGTGGTTAACCTGAACAATTTGCCAAATAGGGCAAGAACCAGAATGGGCCAGTGAGAACTAGCAGATACATTTTTGGATCAAAAGGATGCTGGTTCTTCTTGTGGTTATTGTCAACTTCTGCTGATGTGCAAAAATCATGAGTGGAAAATACTTCCATTTACTCTCGGCAGAATTTAAAGAAAATAAACTATTTCTGATATAATCACTGATGATATGTTAAACATACATTGCTTCATTAAAATGGCAAAGCTTGTTTATTCCCTGACTGGTTTGCAATAAAAAGAGAAATTTAAGTGGATGTATAGAAGGAGTAAAGAGAAATTAAATATTTGTGTGCTTGGAGTTACAGGTGAAAACTGCCTAAATGTGAAATTATTGTTATTTCAAGTTCAGGAACAACTCAGGTCATTAATAACAAGCCGTATGTAACTACCCATTTTTTTCTATTGTATCCAAAAGTTAGTAGAAGGTATTTGGAAATGCATTCTTAAACCTTAAATATATGTTTTTAAAGTTTTGAATTATTTTTCTTAGTTTTTATTTTATTTTGAAACCCAAGAGTTTAATGAATGTTAAGCTCTGGTGCTTACAGTGTGGAGTTCTAAGGCACTAGACTCAAATTTTCTTTCTACCCCAAGGATTTGTTATGATATTCTCCCTCCCCCTCCCTCCCTCCCTCCCCTCCCTTCCTTCCTCCCTCCTCCCCATCCGCCTCCTCCTTATTCTTCTATTTCTTTTATAATTTTGTCAGAGAGGTTGTTCAGTTGGAATAAGTACCCTTAAGCTTAGGTAACATTATTGCATTTTTCTAGATACAGACCTTAAGTCCTTAAGTGAGTTACTAGATCCATCTGGATCTCAATTTCCTTAACTACACATAGGAACTAACACCTATCCATTTCTTAGGGTTATTTTGAGAATCAGATGAGATAATATGTGCCCCAAGACTCTGCAAATTAAATAATATCAGAGCAGAATATCTTATTTCAGAAAAATGAGCAAAATGCCCTGTGCTAGGGTCAGGCAGCAAGATGCAGATACTACAGTTCAAAAGACCTTCTGATAGTTCAAATTTCTAGGTATGGATCTGTCCCTGATTGTCACCAACTACCTTCAATTAAGAAACTGGTGTGTAAGGAAACCCTAGATTAGACTGTAGTATTTACAGCATCTCTCAAAATGTATGACAGTTTGAATTTAAGAAATGGAAATTTTAAAATACTCTATTTCTGTTCAGTGAACAAGAGATTTCTTAAAATTTAAGTTCACATCATATATTTAAAGACCCCCTTTGTCTTCCATAACCTTTCTTTGTACTTCTGCTTTTTAAAATTTTTAAAAATTTCTTATAAAACTTTCCATATTTTTTGATCACTGCGTCTCTTTCTTTTCTTGATCCCTTATATCCAGAGATTCCTTAGAACATATCCCAATGTTTCTAAATCCATGTCTCATAGCGGTAATTTAAAAAAGCCTTCATTGTCAGGAGATAAACTGCAAAGCATTAAAACCCATGAGTATAGAGATTAAATTGATAGGAGTATACACTTTGAGTTGTCTTTCATGTAAAAATGATACTTTAGGCTGGGAACACTTGGTTAGCATCTGTGGTGATCCAAGGACACTTTTCTCCAATTTCCATCTTGCTTTAGGAACATACATGTCTACAAATGAGGTACCTACTATTTTTATACCCCAAAAGCCTGACCCATTTTGTGTAGAACTTGTGTCACCATAGATTACTAGCATCATTAAAAAAAAAACACAACACATATTATCTTCTTTAGGTCTCTTTCTACTCTCAACCCAAATACCTTAACGCTACTCTTAAGACTTCAAGCATTCTTATGAATTATTCTTTTTATCCCTCTAAATACCCAGTTTAATTTACCCAGAAATCTACATTTTTATATTCGGTATCTTTGGTCATGGACAATGTTAACCAGTCGGTATAGAATACTATTTGATATGCATTTGACATTTATAGTTTTTCATGGTTCCAACAAACTGTTACTGCATCATGGGTTCTGTTCGCTCGCCAGCTGCTCCTCCTGCTTGAAATACTCAGCAGTTGAGGAGGGAATGTTCACATCCAACCTCTGGTGGATTGCAGCTGTGATCTGTGAGCTCATTGTTCTCCTCTGTGAAGCTGGTTATGGCCTTCACACTATGCCTATTAATTAGAACATATGAGCACTTACTGGCATTTTATGAGGAATTTAACAATAGATATTGAATATTAAATGTGGAGCTGCAAAGATATGCTATAGAGCTAAAGTACTGAAAGGACAGACATGGGAAGCACATTTTTAGCTCTGATTTAAAGGAAACTGAAAAAAAAAAGATTTTTTTAAAGCATTAGTAGGCAACATACATGCAGAAAGAATGGGGCCATTCTGAGAGAAGAGAGGAATGAAATTAATTTCTCTAATGGAATCAAAAGGTGAGAATAGTAAACACTATTATTAGAAATATGTGACTCTGGTTTGTGATCCTGATGGATCAAGAATATAATATGAATGTATAATGTGATTGGCAAGGTTGGCAAGGGCTTGACAAGAAGTCTTTCTTTTTATAACAATAAATTTTATAACAATAAAACATTGCTCAAACTTTGAAGTTCACATGATTTTAGTGTGCAGCAACTAAAAAGTATAACGTACACATAATACAGTGACTACAGTAGGGCTGTATCATGAATACATAGCTTATATATGGCCATTTATCGAAACCCTGCAGAATTCTGTTGGGGAGAAGAAATTGAGTTTTGATAAACATAGTGTTCTTTAAACTCAGAGGTTTAATCTGAGTCTTAACAGTGGCCCAGCAGTCCATGAAATATTTATATTGTTTTTCTAAGTATATACATTATTTACTGAACAGTCTATAAAGTATTTACGTTGTTTTTCTAAATACAGTATACATTATTTACATTTCACTGTACTTTTTCCTGATCCAGGTAGAACGGAATGCTTGGAAATCACTGTGTCTAAAGAGGTTCAACTGGAAATTGGAATACGGGTGCGTCAAAACATTTAGTATCATTCTTTGCCTCGATTTCTGGTTACACACCAACCATGAGGTTTTCTGCTCATGAAGGTCCTGGACAATATGATATTTGAATTATACTCACTTACGAGAATAATGCTATAAACCCATCTAAATTAGCACCAGACAGTTACATGTCTTCATAGAACATATAGTATAACTTCTCAGTTTTAATAAAATGCTTGTTTTCTCTTACCCAAACCACGAATTATATGTATACCTTTTCTTAAAAACTTTCAGATATTTAATCCTACACACTGATATTTTAAAATTATATAAAACGTATCTCTATCTAGATTTTTGTTCCTTAGGACTGCCAAAGACTACCAGGTGCCCACAGTGATTATAACGTGAAAGTTGTGATTTAATAACATACTTACATGTGGACACATTCTCATAAACATACAGATATTCGATACAATTAAAACTATATTTATATGCATGTTTAAAAATGGTAGATAAATAAGGACTGGTTTTAAGTATTCTGTGAAATGCTACAATTTGGTAGTGCTCAGGGTTACAGAGTCTTCTTTGAATTCCCGAAACTAAATCAGTACTGTTAAGGCTAAAATAACAGTTTGAAAGTGGCCTCTGAAGTGAGCAAATGTGAGCTTGGCCATATTAGAATATAGCTCCACAGCCAGACTGCCCTGGGCCACACTGATGTTTTTTCTTCAATGAGACAGGTTTGGAAGAAAGTTTTCTCTTTGAATGTGTTTGTGAGATTGAACCGTTAAGGCACATGCAAAACAAGTCATCAGGATTAGGTAGGCATTAGCCAAGGAGACAATATAACCACAGCAACTGATAAATAAGAGTCAAGAAATTTCTGTGAAGCTTTAATATTTGATTTACAAGATAAAGTCATTGAAACTACAAAGACCAATGAAATCCTGCAGTAAAATGGTTAAGTCTTTCATAGCTTGCAGATTGGTTTTCTTCGGTCATTTACTTGGAAAAATAAAATACTTCAGTATCATTTTTATGATTATATACAAGGCTTATCTGATGACTATATTTAAACCTCATGAAAGGCACAAACTAACAAAATAGATCATCTGGGTAGAACTCATTGCTTCATGTGTATGGAGCTCTTTGTTACCTGTGTGTATAGATGATGCCTTTTTTTTTTCTTCCTTAGAAATAGAAGTGAGACTTAAACTTGGCAGACATCTCTCTCATGTCTACCTCCCCTCTGAAGTCAGGTCACCATCAGAAACTGAATCTTGATCCTTGAGAAACTGATGCTCACCCCACTGAAGTCAATGGTGGAATGAGACCAGTTGCCTCTCCCCTTCATATCCAGGCCCATTAGACAACCTTAAAATTACAATTCCAAAATAAAAAGGGCTATGGAAACACATTTGCTATAGAGCTGGAGCAACTACAAAGTGGAATTATAGCAAAGAATAGGAAAGCTGAAATGCTAACTAAATTGACCCTTAACCAAGTTACCAGTGAAGGGACCTAGAAACATAGACTCTGCCCCAGGAAGTCAATGACCAGGGTGACTCTTCATCTCTCATCTCCTCTTGTCTCTAGCTTCATACTATCTTAGTCACAAGCTTCAGTGTCCTGTCTCCAAGTTATGGATGACACAGGATGAATTGTAGTTTTCTTGGACTAGCTGTGAGTTTCATAACAGAATAGCATTGTTAAATTACATATCGAATAATTACACAATTAAAATGATCATATTTTAATTTGCTTAAGTATCATCAAGTACTTTTGAGAGACATGTAGATTTTGGGGACTCACTGGTGAGAAAACAAAGTATATAGACAATTCTGGTATAGATCATTTGAGGTACGGTTCAGAACCTGCATGTTTTACACATGCCCCTTATAATTCGCATTCAGGTAGGCTTCAGGCCAGAAACTCCAGAAAACTCATTTTTTGAAGTCATGGATATTAAACTAGAGTTACAACCTACAAAAGTAATCTGTGATTCTGTAAACTATTGCCAGCTGATATCCTCCAAATAGATTTTGTGTCCTAAAGGACCAATAAATGCCAGGCATCTCAGGAATGGATGTAGAAAAAACAATAACAGCACACACATACACACACACACACACACACACACACAATTACTTTGATTGCTGAATGGTGGCTGCCAGAAACTGGGGGGAAGGCTAGCAGAAATGGGGAGTTGTTGTTGAATAGATACAGTGTTTCAGTTTTACAAGATGACGAGTCCTAAAGATTTGTTGCACAACAGTGTGGATGTTCTTAACAGTTCTAAACCATATATTTACAAATGGCTAAGATGGTAAACTTTATGTTATGTCTATTTTATTACAATTAAAAAAAAAAGAAAAGAAAAATAGTGTATACGCATCAGTGGTCTGTGCCGTATAGGTCAGTGTTCCCGAAAAAGCTCTAACTGATCTAAAAAATAAAATCCCACAAAGGCAAGTAAAAAATCAAAAAGAATACAGAACACAAATTAACTAAAATAAGGTAACCAATACAAACAGGACGAGACTACATCAAACTAAAAACTGCACAATGATGGAAACCATCAACAAAATAAAAAATAATCTACTGAGTGGGAGAAAATATTTTTAAATCATGTACCTGATAAGGTATTAAGATCCAAAATACATTAAAAAAAACCCTCATACAACTCAATATAAAAATGAAAGAAAAAATAAATCAATTTAAATATGGGCAGAAGATATAAATAGACATTTTTCCAAAAAAGACATTTAGAAAGTCAATAGGCACATGAAAAGCTGTTCAACGTCACTCATCATCAGGGAAATGCAAATCAAAACCACAATGAGATATCACCTCACAGACATTAGAATAGTTAATATCCAAAAGATAAAAAAATTAGAAGTGTTGGCAAGGATGTGGAGAAAAGGGAAACCTTTGTGCATCGTAAGTAGGAATGGAATTGGTGCAACCACTGTGGAAAGCAATATGGAGACTCCTTAAGAAATTAAAAATAGAATTACCATATGATCCAATTCTACTTCTATGTATTTATCCAAAGAAAACAAAAATACTAACTCAAAAAAAATCTGCACCCCCATGTTTATTACAGCATTATTTATAGTAGCCAAGATATGGAAGCCACCTGAGTGCCCACCAATGGATGAATGGATAAGGAAAATGTGGCATGTATATATGTGGAATATTATTCAGCCATAATAAAAAAGAAACCATTTGGTACAGCATGGGGGGAACTTGAGGGTACATGCTAAGTGAAATAAGACAGAGAAGGACGAATACTGTACCATCTCACTTATATGTGGAACCCAACACCACCACCAATCAAAACCAAGCTCACCAAGAACATTTTGCCCTAAGTGTGCAAAATGGGTAAAGGGGGCCAAAAGGTACAAACCTCACTTTATAAAACAAATAAGTCATGGGGGCGTAATGCACAGCATCGTGAAAAAAATAGAACAATAGAAAAATAGAACAACAGACCCTTTCCCGGCCCCCCAGAGAAAGATTCAGAAGGTGAATGTGATCAGTATTTTGTAAGTCTGGAAGGTTGAAGTAGAATGATCATAAGCTTACCAACTTAGTTAGAATTTATAATTTAGATGGTAAAAAATAAATTAATATAAGCTTTGTGAAATGATTAGATTGGATAGAATATCCAGAATCTATAACTTAGGACTGAGAATGGTGGCAGCCACACTAAGGTATAGACGGTGAGACGACATAACTAAAAAGTAGTTCATTATCATTATTGTCATCATTATTATTATTATCAGGAAAGAAGGTGTTGGAAAAAGGTAAATAACCAAGGATCTATGCTATTTTCTTTCTGGGAGATCTAGGCAAACCAAAGAATTGAAGGGCACTGAGCTTACTCCAAGAGCAAAGATGGGTTGGCAGAGACATATGTACACATCCAGTCGGATTTTCTAAATTGGTGTTTGCCTCCTAAGCCAAACTTACTTGCCATTGTCTATCTACCTATTATCAATAATTCATTTATAATATTAGAACTTTATGCCACTTAAGTACTAATAACAAAGAGTCTAAGATCACATTTCACCGACGGCACTTTTCTTTTGTAGGTAAAATGATAACACAGTGGAAATAACAAAGAATGCAGTTTTTCCAATGATGTTTATTTTGATGCTTTTGAGCCAACATTTCAGTCCTCTCCTTTTTTTATTCACCTTAAGAATCGGTGACACAGTTTTCGCTTGCTCTCGATGTTGACCGGTCTTGAGTCCCTCAGGGCACTAGACAAAAGCCATTCACCTGGCTTCCTTTCTTTATTCTCATACCTATATCTTCCCAGGTTTATTGAAGTTGGGTTCGCTAACAGAAACCCAACTTTTTCAGTGTCAAAATATATACTATTAGAATCCACTTCCCCGTCCTTTATCTTGCCCTCAGTTGCTGAGGACTGGCTTTAGGTGGATCTCAGGCTATTAATCTTGCTAGTAATAATATTAACACTTTTACTTAACATTTTCTGTATCCTTGACAAAGACTTCAAAAGATCATCTCATTTAATTTTCACAAGAACCTTACTGGGTAAGAACTATTGTCTCTTTTTTACAAAGGAGGAAACTTAAATCTAGAAAGTTTAAAAATACATTTGATTAAGGTCACATACATGGTGTGGACAGGGGCTGAGATTTGATATCAAAAGTTTAATCCCAATTCACATGTCTTCAACACAAAGCTGGTGGCCAATAACTGTCTGAGAAACTCCTTTTTCGCTCCTGCCAACTTCCCTGTCTTTCACTCTGGTAGGTCTAGACTGAAGCCCAGCTACCACTCTTCAGCTCCAGGAGACTCAGTCACAAGGACTAACTATAACCGAGTGATTTCCCCTCCTTAGTCCTAACCAATTTCCTAAGTATAGTTCCAGTTTCCCTACCTTTTTGACCCCTATGCTGTATAATAGAATATGATAAAACAACCACTTCTTTTTTATTTTTTTTAAGATTTTATTTATTTATTTATTTGAGGGGGAGAGGGGCAGAGGGAAAGGGAAAGAGAATCCCAAGCAGCCTCGGTGCTGAGTGCAGAGACCAACACGGGGCTTGATCCCATGACACTGAAATCATGACCTGAGCTGAAACCAAGAGTTGGACACCTAACTGACTGAGCCACCCAGGTGCCCCATCAAAACTACTTCTTACCAGACCAACCCTTCTGAAATGTTACTTCAAATTGTTGGTACACTTTGAAGACATTTTTCAACTGCTTATTTTCTCAGAGTTTATCCAAGGATCCAAAATAGAGTTTTCCAACTTTATCTGAAAATATTTAATGAATTTCTACTGCTTTCAGTGTATTTATCCCAATAGAGTTTTTTAAAAATCAAAGTCAAGGATTTGAACAACTTTATACCAATTAACTTATAAACTTGAAAAGAAATGGACACTCTTTAAAAGCAAATTATAAATTAGCAAAATTTTACCCAAGAATGATTTGAAGTCTGGAAGAAAGTAATTATGAAAATAAAACTTTAATTAGCCAAAGGATCCACTCCTATGCTTACTCAGTTTTGATAATGCAGTGAACTATTTATTTTCCCTTTGCATTCCCTTCAAGTGCTTAATGTTCATATCTATATACTGGGATTTAGCTCTCTTTTCTTTTAATTTTTTTTGATGTATTGAACAATATCTTGATTCCAAATTATCTGCTATTTATCTGTCTTTGTATTGGTAAGGAGTAAATTTTTCACATCAGTCCAATCTACTATAGTGACTGCAAAATCATTATATATATATTTACATATATATTTATATATATGTAAATTTAATATATAATATAAATTATTATTAAATAAAAATATATATAACTCTAAGGTTTGTAGATACTTTAAATATGCTAAATCTACAGTAGTACTCTCCAATATTATTTGCATTAAATTCATTTCATTACAGATACCCATTTTTTGGAGTATTTAGTGAAGCTTTCAAAGTAATATTATACAATTTATTTAAGAAATTCTGATGTAGATTTTTTCTATATACAAGAATTTCCCAAAATTCTGCATAGCAGCATTCCCATAGACTTTACTTAAGAAAGAAGAGTTCAGGATCAAGTATCATGTAAGGAACATCTGTTTTAGAGAGTCACAATGCACACCGGTATACCGAAGGCTAGAGGATGTCTTCCAATAAGGAAGCCTGTTTCACTTTGCTTAAATTCATTTACTGCTTCTCAAAAGAAGGAATTCTTCATTTATTTTAAATAACCCCCATAACATAGTATGTGGGAAGTACTGTCATCTCTAAAAAAGTATTCAACATACATGAGGCAGGCATCCTTTAATGTAGTTTCATCTATCAAATAGATCTCCTTCTGCTCTTCCACCAAGTTCATTAAAATATTATTCAGAAATCTCAGATCAAGGGGCACCTGGGTGGCACAGCGGTTAAGCGTCTGCCTTCGGCTCAGGGCGTGATCCCGGCGTTGTGGGATCGAGCCCCACGTCAGGCTCTTCCGCTATGAGCCTGCTTCTTCCTCTCCCACTCCCCTTGCTTGTGTTCCCTCTCTCGCTGGCTGTCTCTATCTCTATCGAATAAATAAATAAAATCTTTAAAAAAAAAAAAAAAGAAATCTCAGATCATGTAACCATTCACGAGGAAATTTCATATAGTAGAAATATGCTTCAATTCTGTATTCCTAAGGGCCCCTTTTTAAAGGATACCCTTAAAACAACCATGTAAGAAAGGTATGGGATATTGAGAATGCTGGCTTCTAGGAAAACTACATAGGTGGGTAGTACAAGAGCATGGCTGTTGATACTTTTTCATACATTTTGTTTTGCCTTAGCATTTCAACAGGAATAATGAGTAATATTGAAAGATACTTCCTTTTTGTGCATTTTGGTTACTTCCGTCTGAGAAGATGACCCCTGAATTAGAATACTATGATAGGAAGGTTATGAGGAGTTGTAAAAGATTTTGTTCTCAGTCTGACATGAGTTAACTCTTAAATTCTTCAGTATAAAACAGTATCTAATTCTGGCAGAAGGGTTGCTTGTAATGCTTAGATACAATAATGACTAACAAAATGTTTCCCCATGGTCATAGTGCTGGAGGGACTGGTAATACACACCCTCTAGGGTGCTTGGTCCAAACAGCTGCAGAAACTGAATTTTCAGTGGAGGGAACGTTGTGTATGAAAAACCATACAACACACACACACACACACACACACACACACACACACCATTTACAACAGCATGGATGCTGAGCACTGTACACTTTCATATGTTGTTACCTTATGCAGTTTTTGTATACCTTGACAACCATCAGGAATATCTACCCCAGTGTAGATAATCTTCTGATTTCATTAGTAACAGAATGTTGCTTATCAAGGTAGCTAAATAAACTCTTATTATATTTAAACCAATTTGTATCAGTGCCATATCCACCCTGTGGTCATAGAGTGAGGCTACTTGGATAGCTGCCTGGATTGGAAAGCATGCTTTTGTATATCACTGATTCTCAAATGGACAAAAAAAATGTACAAAATTTGCTTAGAACCAAAGGTTTGTCAAGAGAAATGGTGTCTGTGAGGAAAAGACTGCACAAATAGCCTCTTAGCAGCCAGAAGTATTGCATACCCAAAGGAAACTATAAGCTTTTTGTACAGATGCTAGATAAGCTTGCCAAGGAACCATATGCTGCCGCTGGAAGAGTATTTTCGCAGTTTGGCATCTGGATCGTAGAACTACCATTCAATAGGGAAAATGAGAAGCATATGAAGATGAGGAATAAGATAGTGTCCACACTGCATGAAAATCCAAGTTATACAAAGGTGAATTTCAAATGTCATTTTAATGGAGAGGAAATTTAATTAAATGCTATGACTGTTTACGAGTTTTAAGTAGACACCAAGGCTCTGTCCTTTGGAAACAAAAGAATGAGATTAGAGAATTAATATCATAGAACATCAGTAGCATAACTTTTGTTGTTGTTTAGTTTGAATCTGATAAACCGAAAACTGCAAGACAGACAGATTTGGTACAATAGAGGATTTTTTGGCCTATTGGTTTCACTCCTTTCCTTTAATTATTGCTGTATTCTACCTTACTTTTCAGTACAAAATAAGTTTAGTGAAAACACTAACAGATTTTTTTGTTTCTAGGTTACCTGGTATAAAACATGGCTCACCAGGTCACTGTACTAAAAAGTCTGATACTCATTTTGAAACAGCATTCAGCATCAAGAAAAAGGGAGTGAAAAGGAATTGATTTCGGCTGATATATTGGGTAGCAAAATGAGATGTGAGGGCTCCATAATTATTTGGATGTGAGATCAATAGACACATTCAAACTGGCAACAAACAAACAAAACAAAACAAACTGCACCAAGGATTTAATTTAGTCCC
Organism: Ailuropoda melanoleuca; assembly: GCF_002007445.2. Taxonomy (NCBI): domain Eukaryota; kingdom Metazoa; phylum Chordata; class Mammalia; order Carnivora; family Ursidae; genus Ailuropoda; species Ailuropoda melanoleuca. Next base: position 8,685,769 of record NC_048235.1, on the reverse strand, counting down.
ATTATATTGGCATAAATGTGTTTTTTGAAAGAGAATGTTGAAGTTTGTACAATTTTGTGAGAGGAATCTGCAGATATCCTAGAATTTATTCTAATTCTCACCTTTGGACTATTATACTCTAGTGGCTAATTAATAGCACTTAAAATGTTCTGTCCCTAGTTGTAGTAGCTAGTCAGTCATAGGTCAGTATATCTGCTTGAAACAGCTGAAACACTTTCATGTTAAAAAATCTTGGGATAATGCATGGAAAGGGTCAGACATTTCTTTGCCCTTTGCCTTACTCCTACTTTAGAAATAGATCCCATGTTTTTTAATTACAACAGAGGTTGTCACTACAATAATGAGTTCTCCATCTGCATTTGGTTTCAAATTCAGATAGATAATGGAGGTTAGAGAGGGTGAAATTTTTCTCTGGCTGTGTTTATGTGTTGCCAAAACAACTCATCTTTTCAGTCAATTTAGGGGGAAAAATCAGTGAGATAATTTACTTGTTGTCAGGTAGCAACGAATTGACAGAATTTCCCACCTCTGACCAGTTTAATATTATGTAAAACACAATTACATCAGGTGGATTATTTCAGTTAATTCCCTCTCTTTCCTTACTAATCTCCATTTATCTTGTTCATATCTGGTTCTAAAAGCAGCTAATTAATTGCAAAATATTTTATAATTTTCATTTGAGTTCATACATGTCATAGTATGATTGTGGCCAGTAAGGCAGATATTGGTGTCCCCATTTTTCAGATTAAAAATACTGACCCAGATGGAAGGTAAATGATTTCTACAAAGTCATTTAACTAGAAGCACAATGTGGGTCATCTGATTTCTAGACCAACACACACACACACACACACACACACACACACACACACACGCTTAATTTTATCCTTTAAGTAAATTTTATACAACTGTTTCTATTGTGGAAAAATTAGCGAGATTTTTCAATTTGATTATATAGTACTAAATACGCATCTTGTGGAATTAGACTTTAGGCTAAATTGACCAGTTTTGACATACATGTATATATGTATATACATGTGTATGTATAACACATGTGTAAACATATGTATATATGTATAATATGCTAATTTAATAAAAGTTTTACTTTGTTAAGTATGTAAAAATGCAAGATTTTTTCTCATAAAATGATTTGATATAATAGATTTTGTACATTTCTGGGGTTTTATTATTTATAGATGTCAAAAGGATGCATTTAAAGAGGATTTAAATAGCTGTACATCTAGTCATTATTTTTTAAAAAGATTTTACTTATTTACTTCTCCGAGAGAGAGAGAGAGAGAGAGAGAGAGAGCTTGCAAGCAGGGGGAGGGGCAGGCAGAAGGTGAAACATACCCCCTGCTGAGCAGGGAGCCCAATGCTGGAGTTGATCCCAGAACCCTGGGATCATGACCTGAGCTGAAGGCACACACTTAACCAACTGAGCCACCCAGGCGTCCCACATCTAGTCATTATTAAGGTTAAATGATTGTCAATAGTTATAAGATTAAAACTTTGTTTAATGCTTACGTGAAGAGTGGAAGGTAAGGACTGAAGATTTAAAGAAAATGAATTTTTTAAAAAGGATAAAATCTATAGATAACAAACACATCTGATTTCATCAAACTAAAAATCTATTTTTCCCATAAAATATTTTCTGTAAGAACTAGACATTTAAACCATTTTTCTGCTGTAAGTTCTCTGTCTGATTTACATTTGATTTATGAAAGTCTGCAGGTGATTCACAGGTTGATGAATCTTATTCAACTTTTGGAACCTACATTATAAACCTAAGTGCAGAAATGTAAAGTTCTTTTGTTACTATCATTGTTGTTACTGTTTTGCATTATGTGAGACTGTATTCATATTCGCTCCAAAACCACTCCCTAAATATTTTTCTGGGATTAGGACAGAAAACATTTGTGTCTAAGGCACAAAGATCAGTTCTCTACTGAGAAGGAGTTTCAAAGTTTTATAATTTTGTTTCTTTCTTAGTATTTCTACTTCACGGCATACAACAAATATGCATTGTATCTCTAGTTATATGTGATGATGTTGGTGTCTCAAACTATATGTTCAATGACATGCAACTGTCAACAAGAGGACATTTAAAATTGTGTTCAGGGGTCTTTCACTCACCCGCCCCCCCCGTAAGCCTCTGTCACACAAACATGCATTATATTATTTATATATAAAGAGCATATGTTTGAGCAATACATGTTTTATGTATGTTGCCAAAGGCTGTTCCCAAAGAAAAATGTTTATTTAAAGCCATAGAAAAATATGAATATTTGGTATATTACTGTTATCTGCATAATATTTTCTTAATCTCCTAGCTTCAAGGGAGAAGTTTGTCCATTACAATAATATAGTATTTCTTTATTCTCAGAATACAATTTTAGAGATTCTTACACACAAAAGCAACCAAACTGAAACTCCAAATTATCATCAGTACTCTCAATATGTTCTTATATTAAAATTAAAGTCCCTGAAGAAACGACAAGACTGGCTGCCTGTGAGAATATACTTGTGTCTTCCTGCCTAAGCCATGTCACCTTTCTTTGTTGCAGGCATTTGAGACATGAAGGGTGCTGGGAGATTTGCCTGTCAAAAGAAGGCAACTCATGTCCCCTCCCTATAGCGATCCTTGAAAACCATTTTTTAAGAAAAATGTTAAATGCATTAACCTTGTTCTGATCTTGGGCACATCACTGCAAAGCCATTCTCAGGCAGGGATAATTGAAAGGTATGAATTTTTATATAGGTTTAGCTGCTAAAGTATTTTTCCAGAGGCAAAGTCAAAGGCTAAATGTGTGCCACACATTCACCTACCAGGCTGTGGGCTGGCCCTACTGCCTCAGCTCAGCGATCCACAAATGAACAGAGGGCTCATGATTGTGTTCTCGGCATAATTTACATGTCTCTTGTTTCTTTCATTTATACTTACACTGCACATCTTCTTGGTTATGAAAGTTGGAACTGCTTCTCAACTTCAGTTTTAAGCCAGGAATAAATACAACAAGTTGCTAACTTAATCTATTTTCAGGATATGTCTTTTTATTTATCAACACTGTACTTTTGTGTTACTAGTAATATATGCCATGGTAAAATACTGTTCATATAGAATTAAATTATATCCTAACGGGTACCATTAGGATAGTCCACAGACTGTGGATCAATTGCATGATGCCAACTTACTGGTTTCCTTACTTTAAATGAAAATGTATATTCAACAGAAGGATCACAAATATTCCAAAGCAATTTGTTTGTAGTTTGATTCACTGAAATGCCAGTGGGATTGACCTAACAAGACTCTCATGGCAAATTTCTATTGTGTTTCATTCACACGTTCAGTGGACAGAATGCTAAGGTAGGCTTCAGAGAGACAAAGCTGCCACTGTCTTCTAACTCTCAACAGGGTAATACCATTGACAAAACCCAGGAGGGAATTCCTGTCTCTAATGACGTTTTGATTCAGGAACCATTAATAAAGTTTTATTGATCATAGCATCCTCATCTGAAAATTGGCTCCTTGAAGACTCAATCACATCATATGAAGAGGTATATTTTCTGGGATAGATAAAGCCAAGGTGTTTTTTCTTACCAAAAAAAAAAAAAAATCAAAACCACAAACCTCCATCTTTTTGCCTATATATTCCTTTTTAGTGTCCTGTGTGCTTTGTCAAAGGGCACATTTTCAAAAATGAAAAGCTGTCTTGTGTGTGAGACAATCCTAGTATTTAAACTATTATTTAAAAAATAAGGATGTGAGTTTTAAATGTTGTTTTTAGCAATCATTAGCTACATGGCATAGAATGATTTATAATCAATTAAAAATTAAAGCGGCAAACTGCTAAATAATTTTTTAAGTTGAAAAAATATTCTCTAAAATCTCTGTAGGATTATTGAAAACAGAAATCCATTGAAATGACACTGAATCTCAAATTAGCATTAACAAAACATTTTCATAGTGAAATCTGTGTATCTGTTACTTCTACTTGTACAAAAGGAAAAACGTGGCACTGAGGTTCACAGAGAATTCATGTTTGGATATTTCTCAACAGTTAATGGGCTCTTGGCTAATGCTTTGTTGTTCTCAAAATATTTTTGGAATCATTAGAATGAGTTCTTACAGAATCAGCACTAAATATTCGAGAAGAAAGTAGAAATTATTGCTGCAAGTTCAAATATTAATTATCTTGGTAAAAATCCCCATATAGCTCAATTAAGTAATAGAATGGAAAACTCTATTAATTATACCTGTTTCACACCCCTCTTTCATCTATATGCAAAGAATGATAAACTGGTTTCTTATTCTAAACCTTCGGGGTTAGTTTTAGTCATGGATCTGTGTGTAGACAAAATAAAACTTTCAAGAGTAATTGGGACAAGAGTTAGTGGGTCCAGATGAGAACTGGAAGACTGAACAGACTCAGCTGGGTAGAGGCTATGCAGAGTTGAGGAGGCAGGAGGACTTCCTATCCTTCACAAGGCACTGTTTTTTCTAAAAGCTAGGGATTGACAACTTCATTGACTAGTTTGATTGTTTGTTTTAACTGTCCTATGTTACTAATGGGCTAATGTTGTTGGAGATTCTGCAAAAATCCAAAAATGTTTCACTCCCACATTTCAATTCAGCATTGATTGGCATTATCTTCAAAGAATGTCTCCCCTGAAGAGATTACCTATGGTTATATTGGCTCCCTAGGGCGGCTGTAACAAAATTTCACAAACTAGATTGCTTAAAATTACAGATATTTATTCTCTCACAGTTCTGGAGGCTAGAAATCTGAAGTGAAGGTTTTGGCGGGGTTGGTTCCTTCTGGTGGCTCTGACGGAGAATCTGTTCCGCATTTCTCCCCTGGCATCAAGTGCTTCCCAGCAGTCCTTGGACTTCCTTGGCTTGTAGCTGCTTCACTCCAACGTCTGTCTCTTTCTACATTTTGTTCTTTTCTTTGTGTGTGCCTGAGACTTGACACAACTTTCTCATAAGGACACTAGGTGTTGAATTTTGAGCCTTACTCAGTGTAACCTCATCTTAACTAATTACATACACAGAGACACAATTTCCAAATAAGATCACAAATTCAGGTTCCATGTAGATGTGAATTTTTTTTTTTTTTTTTTTTTTTTTTTGAGGGGG
>NC_048235.1:8655339-8680516 GCF_002007445.2 Ailuropoda melanoleuca | reverse complement strand
AAATTTTTTTTTTTTTTTTTTTTTGTGGAAGGGGACAACAATGTGCAATGGTCTATATTCAATTAAAAACAGCATCTTGTCTTAAAGGAAAAAGGTCCCCCCCCCCAAAAAAATCATTGAATATATATTTTTCCTTCCCAGCCTGGAATTCCCATTTTAAGGTCAAGAACTGATCAATCTAGGGATTTAGATTGGAGGCTTCTTCAAGGCTGACCACAGATTCTCTAGAACTGTGATCTATATCCAGGAGTTAACAAGCACAAGGTTTTTCAATGGCCCGTAAGACATCCTCCAAGGAATACTTCCTTATAGCACCATGTGAGGCAGATTTATACTGCAGATTTTCCATGTCAGAATGATTTAGGTCAATAAGGTGACGAAAGGAGCTTGAGCTAGGTCAGAAATGCTGGTACTTCACTGGGGCATGCATATTCCTTCCCCGCCCTGAGCATATGATATTTGTGATCCATAGAGGGAAGGAACATCACTGGGCAATATTCTGATAATTGCTGCTCAGTATCCTATGACTATTTAAGATCCATCCTGATAGTCTCCTTCTTGTGAGAGCTAAATCACCTTTGGTTTAGTGTTCGGAAAGTAAGGGTAACATACTTAAACAAATAACAATAAAACTTACAAGCCTACATATAACTGGAGAGTAACTAGACATTGAGAGTTGAATCTATTAATGAAGGAGAAATGTTTTAAAAATTGTAGAACCTGAGTTTACTTGAAGTTCTGATGAGTATATTTTGTCACGACATGTCGGTACTTCCATATATAGGTTTGATATAAATGGGGTTCATTTATATCAGCAAAGTAGACCAACAAAGAAGCCAACAAATCATTAAACATTCACCTTATAAAATTGCAAAATAGCACACTCAGTAACAAGTGTGTTAACAAGTCCTACCCACCTCTAATGTTCTGCGTCAGGAATGGAGTAGAGCATGTTCAAAGTTGATTCGTGGTTATATATTTCAACTTGCTACCAGTCTTTTTATATCAACTCTTGACCTGAAAGGATAAGAAACTATTTGTATTTTATGTTTCCCCTTTAGTGTGACTATTCACACATTTCTTTGCAGAATTCTCATGAGTTTCATTGCACTGTATGGCCCCAGCCCACTGCTGGTGTTTTACAGACATGGCACATGTTCTGAAATTTAAAAAAAAAAAAAAAAAAAAAAAAAACCAAACCCCAAAAAACCCCAACCCCCAAAAAAAAAAAAAAAAAAAAAGTTGTAGACTTGTATATTTATTTTAAAGGCAAACATTGGCAGTGTATTCATTTGCTAGGGCTTCCATAACAAAACACCACACACTGAGTGATTTAAATAACAGAAGTTTAGCTCCTTACAATTCTGGGAGCTGGAAGTCTGAGATAAAGGTATCAGCAGACTTGCTTCCTCCTGAGTCCTTAATTCTTGGCTTAAAGATGGCTGTCTTCTCACTTTGATTTCATGTGGTCTTCCCACTGAGTGTGTGTGTGTGTGTCCTACTCTCCTTTCTTATAACAATACCAATCATACTGGATTAAGGCCCGTCTTCTGTTTGTTCATTTGTTTCAAGTTTTTATTTAAATTCTAGTTAGCTAACATATAGTGTAATAGTAGTTTCAGGAGTAAAATTTAGTGATTCATCACTTATATGTAACACCCAGTGCTCATCAAGCAAGTGGGATCAGGGTCCATCTTAATGACTCCTATAAAGGAATTCCTTTAAGTTTTTAAAATGTGGATACCATCCTTTCCTACTTTCTGGCATTAAAGCAAATTTTACTCAACAAACACTCATTCATTTATTCATCCATTCAGCAAATATATAATGAATGCCTATTTTGCACAGGGCACTATTAAACATCGGGGAGCTTGCTGTGAGGCACAGAATCTTTATATCGACAACATGCCCCTCTCTTAATGAGCCATATAATTGGGATCATTTTAGGAGAAATAGAGCTTTACTGTCATAATTTGTCTTGGGAAAATTTAGGGGAGGGAAGGGCATACTGAAGGAACCGTCTTTCTCTACCGTGACCTTCTTCTGTGACTTTATTTCTGTATGACTGTAGCTTAAAGGTTGGGAGAGGAGTTTAGCTGTTTTAGCTATTGATAGTTAGTATTTAGTTAATAATAGTTAGCTATTATTATTTATCAATTGAAGACTTTTTGTTTAATAATGATCCAAGCTGAAGAGTGAGTAAAGATAAAAAAATAAAATAATAACAAATGGTTTAAATGGAATTACTTAGGGATTCTCTGCATGTTTGAGAAGTTGAATGTTAGGTTGTCATTGAGGTATGGCTTGATGGTCTTAAACCATAGACACAAACCCTCATCATAAGTATATATTAGTTCTATTTATTCGCCAAAGATAGCAAACTTGTTCAGGAATGTGATAGCCTACGCAGAACAGATACTGATGAAGCACAATTTCATCCAGCTTCTGGGTCAGTGGGTGTGCAAAGAAAGCCTTCAGCTAAAGGACACACTGTTTGTCTGGGGTGGAGTCTTACTCAGTCTTGTACCTTAGAGTCACTTGGCTTATTTGAAGACACCTGAACACTAACTCTGCTCTAACCCATAGGGAAGAATCTGGCTACTATGTTTGAGAACATGGTAGAACAACACTTACAAATTGATGTGAAAATAAATTATATAAATTAATAAATATAAATATAAATTAATAAATTAAATAAATTCTAACATAAAAATATTACAGAGGCACCTGGGTTAAGGCACCTCAGTCGGTTAAGCATCTGACCCTCGGTTTCAGCTGAGGTCATGATCTTAAGGTTGTGAGATTGAGCTCACACTTGGGTTCCACACTTTGTGGGGAATCTGCTTGAGATTCTCTCTCCCTCTCTCTGTCTCTCTACCACCCCCACCCCCACATGCACTCTTTCTCAAATATATAAATAAATCTTTGAAAAATATATTACATATGTGAAATGGCATCATGAAGAACTTTGCAGAATTAATCCTCAATGAAACAACACAACTGGTGGAAATTATAAAAACAACCATTTGGGGTCTCTGGGAATTGTCCTAAGAGCATAATGGAAGTGAAGAAGCATTTATTCAAGAAAATCTACTAAATTTCAGCAATAACAGTGAGACTGTGGCACTTGAATGACAACATGCTCCCTCCCCCCAATTCCCAGCTGAAACGGAAGGAACCTCCATTCTGGGCACATACGGCCAAGAACATGGGGCTCCCAGTTTCCTAGTTCACACTCAATAGCTATAGGACACCCCCTTTAGGGGCAGGTACCCATTTCTTATCCCTCCCCCAAGCTGTGTTTCAGAGGCTAAAATCCAGGCAAGTGTGACCTAAATGCAGGGCACCCCCTTCCTTCACCCAGTGCACATTCACAATTTATCAATTGAAGGCATGGCAGATTTCTATGTATAAGGGCTCTGTGCTGCCCTTGTCTCAACTCCTAGAGCAGAGAATCCACACCCTGGCCAGTACCTTGCTCAGAATACAGGATAGTTCCTCGTAGAGAAGAAGGCCACTCTCCAGACCCTAGCTCTAAAGCAGTGGCTTAGAGATTTTTCCTAGGGGAAGAGGCTGGCCATAAGACATATAGTTCAGAATCCCTCCCCAGAGGAACTGATTCTACTTAGAAAACAATATGGGGAATTTCAAAGTGCACAGTGTTCTAGAAAACAATGAAAAAATTTTGGTAGTAAACAATTAGGAGGAGGGTGGTGCCTCCAGGAAGGCAACAAGCTAAACTATAAATAGTCCAGCTCACCAATGAGAAGGAAGAGAAGAAATAGGTAAGGAGAGTCTTCCTTGAGTCAAAATAACCTTCATAAACTTGCTCAATGATACTATTCCTGCAATGAGGCCCAAAGTTAATCAAATCAGACTGTGGAGTTCTATAGCACAAGGCATAGTTGAAGACAACAGCGTCAGTGTTATTAACAGATAACTCCAGCTGAAGTAGAATGTCGGGTTCAGGCTTAATACCTCCATAGGAGCAAATCAATGCTTAGTAATCTGTTCAATGTTAAACATGCTAAGGAAGCTCAGTGGCAATATTCAGAAACAAGCAGAAAAAAAAGATAGGTCCCTTACAACTTAATTTGCAGTTTATAAGAACTAGAAAATATAGAAAATATTGAGTCTTTCTATCAGCATTTTGTGAAACTTTTTTTGATTACTTTCAGTTCATCACTGCCATCTTTTGTTATCACTGAACTCTCACTGAAAATGTTTAATTTTGAGGGAATTTTGAGATGAGAGCTCAGTAGAAAGAGCAGAGTGGGAAACAGATCATTTCCCAACAAATAGATGTGGTGACAGTGGAATTGGCAAATGTTAAGGGATATAAATAAGAGTGTAGGTTCACCCATGAAAAGAGTAACATGAAGGAGTGGAAGGGAGTGATTATGAATATTTGCTTAATTTCTAAATGTAAAAAAGAAGCAAACAAGACAGATCTAGCTGGCTAGATTTGGGAAAGTAAGTAGCATTACTTTAATAATAATAGTCTATGAATTACAAAGTTGTTTATTATGCATATCTATTTATTGTTTCATATCTTGACCTTGGATAAATTGCCTACACTCTTCTTATCATAATGTCATCTTTAATAAAATTTTAAAAACTTTTACCTCACAGAATTGCACTGAAAAATTTCCTTTGATTGAATGTAAAAGTCTTTTGAGTCTGTTTATAACTGATGCCACAATAGATTGATTGATTTAGTCATTGCAATAAAACACCTGTCAATTTGATAAAGTGATAAAAATTGCTATTTTCGTGTGTCACTACTGAAAACTCATTGCTTCCATTTTCATTTCTTCACAAACTATAATACAGGACAGCACTTAAAGCATGTATTCAATTCATCCATACTCGATGGTATGTACATCGCTTCTGTGTCTCTTAGGTCCTTTAAGACTGAGCAGACTAATGACAATCAAATATCAACTAATTTGTGATTTTTAGCTTATTCCCATTCAATTTTGTTTCACCTAATTCCTTACTGAAGACATTGCATTTTTTTTTTTTTTGACTGGGAGATAGAAGATAGAGAGGCTAGAGTCACCAACTCATGAAGGAACATCATTTTGGACTGTACAAGAAAGAAAAGGAAAATTTAATCCCATTAAGATGAAAACTTGGCATTTATCTTAGCTCATCTACATAGCAAAGAGCCAGTAAATTTGTAAAATAAATGTGTAAAATGAGAAGACTGGACTCACTAAGAAAAATTACAATTTCCAAGTTCCTTATATTATTACTGATTAAAAATGTGCTTGGTAAAAATTACTATGGAACTCCAAAATCAGACATAAAAATTTTGTAATTAATTTAGGCCATAAGAAACGAACTTTAATTTTCTAATTCCACCTATGAAGACATAATCAAGTTTTACTGAATTTATGTAAAGTATCAGGATTTTAAATTACTGTGAGAGAAATCACTAAGTTGATATTTTTTGAAAGAATTTTTATACTTACTAATATCCTACATGTATATTTTTCCCATCTATTTACATGCTTTGTGTCTTTTGTCCCTCCAAAGTATACTACTTTAAAAAAGTCTATTTTGTATAACCTGAATGAATATCTTCTTACAGAAATATTTTGTTCATTTAAGTTTAAATAATACAAAACTAGTTTAAAAATTAGAGTACAGAATGGCCCTTTTGTTAGTCTTGGATCATTTTCACATCTCAAGATATTTACTTATTTACATCAGCAAACTTTCTTTTGCCATATACAGGTTTCAGGAATTAGGACATGACCATCTTTGGGAAGCCATCATTCTGCCTTTCAAAAATTCCTGGCAGGTTTTCTCTTGTGTATTAATTTTGATTTTCAAATGTTGCATGCATTTTGGCTTTCTTTTTCTCACTTCTACTCACTCCATTTTGGTTTTATGTTCACCTCTCCACTGACCTGTTCATCCAAAAATCCCTAATGACTTTCTTTTACTAACTATAATTAAAAATTATCAGTATTCATCTTACGTGATTTCTTATTAATTTTTGGCACAGTTCACTACTCACATCTTTCTCCCACTATTACACTGAAATATCGGATCTCAGAAATGATTTCAGATGATCTTTAGTTGATATCATGTACATATTTTGTGAGGAAATATTCTCTAACCTCAATCTTTCAAAATTGTTCTGGAAGTTAACATTGTTGCTTATCTCACTACCATTTCCCCCCTTTCCCTCACTGTAAGAATTATTTTTAAAATTTAGACTTAAACATCTTTCATGAATGGGTGGCCTTTTCCCAGACCAGAAGTTGGATGAATGCTTATTGGCATAAACCAAACGTGATAATGCTAGTCCTCCTGGCACCAATTGGCTTAGATATGGAAAATGTAAATAGATATTTGCATCTGGGCAATAGAAGATGAGGGGAAGTTGACTTGAAATTTTATGGTAAGTTTTCTAAGCATATGGAAAGAGACATCTCTTTTTCTGTATGAGGAAGAGATGACCTCAGTTGCAACAACCATCTCAAAAACTGCATTCTTGTGGATGTCATAGTAGATAAAAAACCTTGACCAAGCATCTGATTTAGCAGAGTTCTTGCTATCTTTAAGCTCAAATGTCTCGTCATGTGAGATTATTTTTTCCTGTTTAAATTTGTTATTCATACCCAAAAGAATCTACAAGACTTCATATTAATATAATTAGATACATAGTACCTTCAGAGAGGTATGAGTATATAGGTGTTGTCATTGTGTGTGTGTGTGTATGTGTATGTGTGTGCTTGTCCAAAAAAGAGTCTTTTTCTAAATACAAATAAGTTATTTCTCAAAAAGAAATGATCTCAAGCAGTTTCTCAAATTATCTGTGATGGAATACCAGTGTAATTGTTTTCCGAATTCTTTATAGCCTAATATTTTGGTAATATAAGAAATCACATGCTTTAATGTCACAGCAAGGTCATATTTGTTTTTAAAATGTTTAAATGACTACCCTCAATTTCTGTCCATGTTTTGTAGCAGACAAGCAATTGTTTGTGGACTATATCTCAAAAGGAACTGACCTAGTGTGAGTCCCATATTCAAAGTAATTACCATATGCTTGGGATTTAAACTCTTTTTCTTCTGTAGTTTGGGAGTTTTGTTTTGTTTTGCTCATCAGACTAATAATTTTCTCTAGAAACATGAATTTTTAATGTGAACAAATATACATAAGAACCCAAGTATTTTGTTTTTATCTCTTCAACAGCTGATGCTAATATAAACAAGTACTATTTTTGTGTGGTTCATATGTACACTTATAGTGCCTGGTATTTAATTTTTTTTTCAGAAATGTTTTTTTTAGATGGGAAGTTGTTTGCTCCAATTCCCAATGTAGAATTGTATCACAGCTCTTAGAAGTGGCCCTAATTTACAGTTTTTATCCTTAAAGAAGCTAGTTTAAACCGTTTATATCATCAATATTGTTCCAACAATGCACTGAGATTGTCCCCCATGTGTCATTTAACTTGTTTTGGTAGTGTGGGTTAAGTCTTAGAGCTGGTGTAGGGCCAATCCTTATAAAAGCCCTTGAGACTTACAGGTAAATGACCTCTCTTCCTTCTCACCACTTCTAGGTTCAGGAAAGCCCTTGAACCAGACTGTGTTAAACTGGGGAAGTTGATCAGAGAGGTCTGTATTTGTGTCTGAATATTCTATATTGTTTGTCCCTTTGTAGGTATATCCCAAATTTATAAAACTTAGTTCATAAAATGCTTCCCGGTTCAAACAAAAAAATGAGCAACCCACATCCAGATTAGCCTACATGCATAACTTTACAGCCAGATATGTAAAAGACTGGGTTTTGAAGGGCCAGTGGAACTTTCTGAAGGTCTAATGTGACTCTTAATTATTCATACTTTATCATCTGAATCTGTTCATTTACATGTGCCATCCTGTGTCCCAGAGGACATAGCTGATCTTCCTGATGAAGCACTGACTTTCCTCTATATTGTTGTTTAATTTATATAATGATATTTCTTTCTGGTCCTTTTAAGGAGCAGTGTAATGCATATTTACTTATATTTATGCACATTTGAAAAAACATTTACTGTGCTATTTGGTAGGTCAAGAAGATAAATATTTCCCATATAACACCCACACAATGCAAGGCACAGATTATCAAGGGATTTATTTACTGGGTAGTTTCATGAAAGGCAGACCTTCATCTGTAAAAGAATATATAATATTTGCTATCTTTCCCTTCCATCAACCATTTAACAGATGTTCACCGAGCTATGACTGCTATGTCATGTGGATAGAATACAGAGATCAACAAGATGCCCTTGAACTGGTTTATTTAACTAGAGGAAGATGAGGCACAATCTCAGGTCTTTAGAATGTGTGACATAGAAAACATTTTTTTAAATTAAAAAAGTATTAAGATTATTTAACATTCTCTCTCAAACATGATTTGTTTTAAGGGAAATTAATAAAATTGCTTCAAATTTATAAGGTAGATATGAAAATAGTTGAATATGATCACTCTTTTATTTGTATTGTTTCTGCCTGCTTTTGAATTTTTTGTTATGGTAAGTTTTATTAAAAAACTGAAATTAGTTAATAAGTGGGAATTTACCATCCTGTTTTTGATCCCACTGCCTTAAATGATAACACTACCACTCAACAAGTATTCTCAGTAAAATCACTTCCATGAATCCTCCAGGCTACCTTAGGTCTTGCTCATTTCAAGAAATTATCGTGACCATGGTATGTTTTCTCCCCACAAGATCTTAATTTCCATGGCATTTCTTCTTGTGATTTATGTTACCCTGAAACCTAAGCCGCTATTTAATTCCATGTATTTTTCTCTCCAATGAGAGACATGTTTCCTATATCTGATGCTTGCTAGAAGGTGGGAGACACAGTCCATGCTCAAAAAGTAGCTTCAGAATGCACAGAATTAAGATTTCCTTGGCCAGAGGCACCTGGTAGCTTAGTTAAGTAAGCTCAGGACATGATCTCAGCTCAGGACATGATCTCAGGGTCGTGAGTTCAAACCCGACATTGGGCTCCACACTGGGCATGGAGCCTACTTAAAAAAAATTTTTTCCTGGGCCAACTTTGAGGAATATCAACATTGGAAAGCTAATGCCCTCTTGAGCAGCAATGACAGGAAATGAGAGCACTGATGGTGTACAAAGCCATATATATTTATTCAGTTATATTCATGTAGGATCAATTACTATGTATACATAAGCATTTGTTATTTTTAAATTCCCAGAATTTAATTGAATCTTTAATCATTGGCAATATTCAAGAGATAGATGCCTTTTGTGAAATGTAAATAAACACAGTACTTTAAATTATTGTGGGCTGTCCTGCAAAAGCCTAGACATGTCTTTAATAAATAGGTTGAAAAAGCAAAACCACATTACAAAGGAAGGTTCCCTATTGAATGTATTATGGTTATATTTTTCTATCGACTGATATTCTTGTCCCATATTATACAGATTTAAATCAGTTTCTAAAATATTGAAAGTGGTTTGACTTGGAGTTTTTCCTCTGGTACTAATTAGGTTAAATCTGTGTGAAATGTGGCATGAGCGTACATTGTATGCTGAGTTTTTATTTTAATTCTGTTGTAAAATATTCTGGAACTGTGTCATGATGTTTTGTATTGGGTGGGAGTGAGTCATTTCACTGAAATCTGTATGCCCATTTTGAATGCAGGAGGTGTTTAAGTAATAAAAAATTGTGATCAGTGACATCAATTAGTGTGCTTTTAGGGAGTGAAATAACACAAATATGGATAATTTATGAATTCAACACTTAAAAATAAGTTTAACCCTGACTTGAATTTCAACTAGAAAGATCTGATTATTATGTTTTGTTTATATACTCTTTCGGTCATTAGAGCTGATAGGCTGCAATTTTCTTGTGGTTTTAAGTACCGCAGTTACTGGATTATGGACTTACTCATTAGAACGGCAGAGCTGTACAATGAGAGCAGAGGCTCCTAGTTCCTCTGCTCCCTCTGCAACGGTGGTCCACCATCCATTTGCTCCTTAAATGACAAACAGCAAAGGCCAGGACCCTGATGAAGATAGGGCTACGGCACCTAAACGTCATCAGGGATTCTTTCTATATTAACCACCTCATTGGTGGTTACATCACTCTTCAGTTTCATTTTACTTATTTGTCCTGGGCACAGAAATAAACATAAAACCCCTGAGCCAGCACCCCTTCTTTGATCAGGATAGTTACAGATCCATTACAGAATGGATCAGCCGCAGCAGAGTTTGAAGGGGTCTTAATGGTTACTTAGAAGCATTTACACCACTCTTAAAAACAAATCCGTAGAAAAATCTATCCTTTAAAAGATTCAAAGATCCCTCCAAGTTTCTTTTTTCCCCCATGACCAATTGGTAACATATTTAGGCCAAATATTATTTCTTCCCCCTTCATAGTTTTTGAACCTAGGTCACCTACTACTTTTGTTTATTGCAATTATAGCATTTTGGGATATTTTATATAAAAGTAATGATTTTCTTTTTGTCACTTTACTTAAATGGAGTGAATAAACCACATGAACTCCAAAATCTGGGCATTAAAATCATCATTATACATTCTATTCTTGGCAGCAAGAACACCCATAGTAATCATGTACATCTTAATTTGTTGTGGTACACATTCCACTCAGTATTTGTTAACATCTTTAATTGAGTAATCATTGTGTTTATTCTACATTATAATATACTCAGCCAAAACTGAAAACACTGCAATTTGCTTCCCCTTTCACCCTTTAACAAATCAGACTAAAAATAATACTAAATATTTTTTGAGTAATTACCAGGTGTTAAGAGACTGTTTTAGATGCAGTTGAGGTCCTCCCAGACCCCCTTTTCCATGTGATATGAACAACTGGCTTGTCCAGAGGCTCACCACCCACCTTCTCTGGAGAATTTGTTTAGCTTGGGAGGTTTCAGACCCTGCTCTCTCCACCCCCAGCCCCACCCCAGGGGCAGTCTGCTACCTGAGACGTGGTTACACAAGACCAAAATGCAGAAAACAAGCTTCTGTCTTCTTGCTCTATGTGCAGGGGCCAGGGGTGGGGGACAGGGGTGGTGCTTTCTGCTCCGTATCTACCTGTAGTGTGCGCCAAAGCTACACTTCACCTGAGACCACATCTTGGCACCATCCTGTCATCTGTCCTACTGTCCTCAGTGCCTCGCAGGCTGTTCCTGGAGAGCATCTCCTCAATAAACCAAGTGCTCCTAATCACTGTCTCTGATCGTACTCCTAGGGTACACAGCCTAAGGAAGAAGCTACAACACAGGAACTAAACTGTGCTCACAACAGTGTTGCAGGCACTCACTTCTCCTTTTATAGATGAAGATAGTTTTGTGCACAGTGGAGCCAAATCTGGGGGCAGAAGCCTGTTTGAATCTGGACTCTGCCACTTACTAAACTAAATGGCCTCACTAAATAACAATGTTATAGTGAAACTTACATGTATTCATTTATCTTAGAACATGCTTAGAACAGTGCCTGGAAAATAGAACATATTATGTATTGTTTGACACTAGGATTATGATAATGACGGTTCAAAGAAGTAAAATAAGTTGCCTCAGGTTACACAGATAGTAAGTTGCAAGATTTTCTCCTTAGTGGTGACAGCATGCTTCCTTCTGGACTGTTCCCCTTTCCTTCAACATTATATTTATGAACTGACACTTTCTTTAGATTCGTTTCTATTGTCTTGCTTATTCAAGTTTGCCTTCCAGTCTCAAGTCTTGCAAGGGGCAGTTCCTGAAATGGCTTGGATGTCCTCAATTCATAATTCTGAGCTATTTATTCTTGAAGAGTCCACTCCCCAACTTTGTAAGCTCCAGGAGTCACAAAGCCTGGATACACACCTGGGAGAGAGTACTAGTGAAGAATAATATATTAGAGGCTGGTTGTTGTGTTGTAAACGTTGACCTACTACTACTCAATATCTTCAATTCATTACAGAAAAAACACCCACTGTTATGTCAGGTTTCTTCCTACGGAGCTCTGTCTTTCTGTTGGTACTTCGCTGATTTCTAAATATTCTTAGCATTTATTGGTGACTTACTATATGATTATCAGAGTGTGCCGGACACCAGGGATACAAACATGAAAATAATTGCTCTGGGAGTGTTGCGGGACACAAAGAAAAGACGACAGTGGTAAGATGTATTCAATAATTAAGTTATTTTCAAAGAACAGTGAAAATAGAGGAGAAGGCGTGCTTACCTGACTTTGTTGGGTACAGGAAAAGGTTGTAGAAGAGGAGGCAGCACGGGAAGGAAGCTTGAATTGGTGAAAAAGAAAGAACATTTTGTTTAAAGGAGATGACAGGTGTAACGACAAGAAGGGGCAGTGTGCCCGGCCCCTTTCACTCTGGGGTTGCTTACACACAAAGCTGGTGCTTGTGTGTCCTATCGCTGGTGTCACTTTCTGCAGCAGCTGAAGAAAATGTGCATGTGTCTGGTTTAAACAGAGGTGGTCCTGTCTGGGTCATCGTGAAGGCCTGTAGAGAATGGTGGTCACGGACTCCTGACAGAAGAAAGAGTGTAGGACAGATGGGTCCCGCCAGCCAGATGGCAGAACTCTTCTGTCTACATACAAACATTTGTCTTTTGCATCATCGTGAAAGTATCTGAGATGAGGACCACCATGCTCTGTCAAATACTGACACTTTTTTCCCCTTAAGTTATTAAAATAAAATTATATCCATTTAAATTTATTTTGAATTATTTTTACTTAATTACAGTATGAATTTCCTCAATAGGAAATGTCTATTGTTATAACATTCTATTAGAGGAGTAATAGATAGTAACAGTGAGTGCCTTCTTCCAATTTATCAATTGCATAGATAATGGCAATCTATTCAGCTTTGGGAAATTTGAGGAAGGCAGAATCCACAAGTAATTTTCATTCTCAACATAACCTTATGGCACATTTAGCAAATTAATGTTAAGTTGCTTAATAATTTAACGAAAGGTTGAATTTATTTCAAAAATAAAATACTATATATATGTATGTATACATGTATGTAAATAGATAATATGTTTTATCCTCTGTCATAAAGATGATTTCTGAGAACTGTTTGCTGAATATCTCCACAAGAAGGTGTTTACCATTTATAATGTGGGAGATGCTATTATGAAGCTTAGCTACATCATTTTCCTATTTGGAAAATATAAACCTGTTTGACTTATAGGAAAAAAAATAGACTTTTATCAAAGATTCAAACAAAATTGGTAGTAGATAATGAAATGTTTAAAAAAACTTTTTTAGAAAAAGTTTGTGCTTGTGTGTGCATATGTGTGTGTCTATTTATCCATCTATCTACTACTATATATGGTATATGGTATTTACGGGAGTAAATTCTTTTTCTTTCCTCCAAACTATTTATATTAGTTTTATTTTTCATGAAATGCACACAATAAGAGGATACTGCCACTTTTTCATTAAACAGATATTTTTTCTTCATATTTTACTTTATTCTTATTTTTAATGATCTTTATTTCATACCATGTTAGTAACTTCTCTCCTTTCCCATGTCTTCTCCAGTTGCGACTTCTTACATTATACTAAGATTTATGTAATAGGAATATCAAAAGCGAAATCAAATGCTGAGCCACAGGAAATGGGTATACATTGCACACATGTGTAATTGCGATTGTGCTTCATCTGGGAATACCCTAAAGACTTTTTCCTTACATTGAAGGATTAGAGAGAATGACATGAATATAAAACAACAACAACTACATTTTGAGCTATGAGAAGACTTCAAGGAATGAGGAGAGGTATGTCTTGGGATTAGTTTAGCAGTGCTCTTTTGGTACCTAGCCATACTTAATTCAAACATATATATGTACATCACTTAACTATGTAGAAGTAAAAGTAAATGAATGAATGAATGAACAACTAGATAAATAAAAATACTCAGATTAAGATAAACAAGGATCAGTGATCCAGGGTCAGTACCCCAAAAGAAATCTGAAGGAATGGGGCTGAGGGATTCACAGTAAATTGAGCCATATCCCTCTTGTGGCTCCAGAAGGTAATTTACTAAGTTCAGTTGAAGTAGAAAAGGAGTATCAGACTGATTTGTTTCCACTGTTACACTATCTATATCCTGGGTGAGTTCAGGCAATGGGATAGTTTACGAAAAGTAAGTGCAACATAGATGGATCAAATTCCTTCTTTATCTTTGTTTTGCTCTTTATGGGACGTTAGCTCTAACTTCTTAAATGTGAGATAGGCTGAGTAGGGAATTTCTTCAATATATCTGTGCTAATATCCTTTCATATTTTTGATGAGTCAATTATCCAAGGATTTGGAACTATATTTATAATAGACCTCATATCTATCGAGTGAAGCATCACCAACACTAATGCTCTTTTAATATTATGTTTGGGAGTACAGTGTTGCCTTTGTGTAAATCTGACATCCAAAAGAGGGAGTTGTACATCTGTTTTATTCCCTGTCATAAAGGTGATTTCTGGGAACTGTTTGCTGAATATCTCTACAACAAGATGTATATCATTTTTATCGATGATATGGGACATGTCATTTATGAAGCTCAGGTACATCATTTTCTTATTTGGGAAACCTGTTAGACTTACAGAAAAACAGAACAAAACAAAACACAGTTGTTGTTTTTTTTAATCAGAGATTTAAATAGAATGGGTACAAAATATGAAATCTTAAAAAAAGTTTGACTGAATCTCCCCAAAAATAAATATTTAGGTCTTTTCAGTGCAGAGAGTAACTCCATTAGCCCTAACCGAGACACCAAAGTCAGAGTGCCATTTAGTTAGCAAACTTCGTAAGAGAAAAAGAAAGAAAATTATCTACCAGTTCTTGACTTTTTCTGTGACCCATGCATTTTTTTAATGAACCCCCAAAACAAATTAGTAATCAAATATATGGTATAATTATACTGTATATTTATAGAAGCTAATATTTAATGTTTAAAAATATATCATTAACCATACTAAAATCATTTCAGAGAAAATTTCAATATTTCATCAGGTTGTTACATGTCAAATTATGATTAATTTACATTAATAAGCTAAACTTGTTTTTGATATTCATATCTATGACCACAGTGTCTCAAAATTTCACTTTTACATAATAGACACTGAGTTCCTAGTTTTGAAGAATGTACTTTAATATATGTTAACATGTGTTATATGCATTTGTTAACACTGTAAGTTATATCGCTAAAATAAAACAGTCAGTTAAGTGTCTGCACAGTCAGCCAAGTGTCTGCGTTCAGTTCAGGTCATGATTCCAGGGTCCTGGGATCAAGCCCCACGTCAGGCTCCTTGCTTAGCAGGGAGCCGGCTTCTCCCTCTCCCTCTGCCTGCTGCTCTCCTTGCTTGTGCTCTCTGTATCTCTGTCAAATAAGTAAAATCTTAAAAAAACAAACAAACAAACTACACAAAAATTAAAAAAAATCAATTAAAATTGGTTCCTGCCTCGATGGACTTATTTAATGGTAGAAAATATTGATGAGCTGAGAGACTATCATAAGAATTTTTTCAATTTATAATCTCTGACACCTGTGTGGTACAAGGAATGCTGGCTATAAGTAATTAATTTTTAAAAAGCAATTTAAAAAATTACTAGAAAAGTTAAAAAACTTCTTTTTAGGGTCAACTTATCATTGTATGTTTAAAAATTTCAGTTATTAGAGTTTATGATAACTGACATAGGAAGGTGACCTTGTCAAATGAGTCAGTTGAGAAAAATTGCTCATTTGTCAACATGTATTAATTACCGTAATAAAAAAGTGCCAGATTTTTAGTGTGCTCTCTCTCAATCTTTCTTCTTCCATAAACACACACATACATATGTGTGAGCACACTTGCTTGTGCACATACACGTACACACATAACTTCACTCAGAACAAGAGTTGAAGAATGGTTTTCAACAAATATTGCTGGAGCAAAATCAAGATGGTTAAAGAAATGTTCCTTGAATTCAGCTAAGAAGTCCAGATGCTATTTCTTATTTAGCTCACTATTTGAAAGGATATGTAAATTAAATTTGCTATATGAAGGGTTTAATATAGGGGTGCCTGCATGGCTCAGTCGTTAAGCATCTGCCTTAGGCTCAGGTCATGATCCCAAGGTCCTGGGATCGAGCCCCACATCAGGCTCCCTGCTCAGCAGGAAGCCTGCTTCTTCCTCTCCCTCGGCCCCCCTGTTCCCTCTCTTGCTCTCTCTCTCTGTCAAATAAATAAATACAATCTTTTAAAAAAAAAGTGTTTAATATATAGTCAATAAAGTTTTGGTTGCTCTATGTACATCAAGCCCTATGTTAACCAATTTAAAATTCCAATGATTGTATTTGTGATAGCAAATGTAATTTCTTCATTTAACAAAATATTTAATTTATATATATTATTTAAAATTTCAGCGCAACTGGATATCAAACAGGAAACTTTCTACCATGTTCTAAATATTCTTGATATTGCCTATTTTTTCTAGCATAATTTTCATTGGAGAAAAATATTACCATATAATTTCATACATTATTTGATGAAATTAGATAAAGAAAAATGCTAATTCTCAAACTCATAATAAAAGTGACATGGTCAATGTCCTCTATAAGATTTTAACACTGTTGCAAAGTTTGGATGAAAGTATCCATTTTTAATTAAATTATAATCAAAGTTCACAAAGGAACTTATAAATAATTCTTAGTAGCAAAGGTGCTATTGACACATTTGTCAACAGGTGTTTTATTTGATTATACACATTAGTTAAGTCAACAATATCCCAGCCTTCTTTAGTGGTTTTGAGAGTTCACAATGTTGTGGGTGCTAAAAAACTAAATCGGACTTCAAAGCCTCTGATCTGGTGGAACTCTAAGAACCCCAGGTAGAAGACTCCCCTGTCCCTTCAGGTTCTCTTTAGAGTTTGTTTCTCTTTTGTCTTGGCCTCATCCAATATCCATGTAGAATATCTTTTTGTCTTTTTGTGGTCATTTTTCCAATCTCTATGCTTTGTATCATTAACCTAACATTTAAAAATTCAATTAAATTTGATTGCCATGTTAAAAAAATCAGCAATGCATAAAGCTTACAACACTTATTGCATAGAATGAATGTAAGTAAATAATCATGTTAAAAAATTTTAACTACTTTTCAGGTGTCTGGCTGGGTCAGTTGGTAGAGCATGTGACTTTCAATCCTAGGGTTGTGAGTTCAAGCCCCACGCTGGGCATGGAGGCCACTTAAAAAAAAGGGGGGGGATATAAAGTATTTACTACTTTCTATGATTACATGAAATCATTAGATAGGACAGAGTCCAGCCTTACTTTAAATTGTGGTTCCTCAATGTAATAAAAATTTTGCTTATTTGTTTTTTTCTCACTAGAGCTGTTGTGTGGTTATTTGTTGTTGTTTTTACTTTTACTGTGTCTTTCATCTACTTTCTGCAATAATTTAAAATCAAGTTTACTGGACTCATATCTCTGGGGAATGATGTCATCTGGCAGAAGAGGAGGAAACTCACATTTGTTGAAAGCCTACTGTGTGCTATGCATTTTGGTATACCATTTCATCATTAATGCCATGTTCTGATATTCCTATATATTTATTATAGATGAAAAAAATTGCAGCTCAGTGATGCTGAGTTACAATCATATCACACAATCAATCATTTAAGGAATGAGGATTTGGATTCCTCTTTGTTTGATCATGGTCTTTCTAGAACTCTCTTGAGTATAATATATATATATACCCAGTTATCCCAACATACCTTCTGTGGCAGTCAGGGCTGATTGGTCTAAGGACAGAGGATGCTGACTTGTCCATGATAAGCCTATTTGAAGGCACTGCTTTAAGTTTTTTATATTGGCTTTGACTTTAAATATCTTCATTGAATTTATTTATATTTAAGCCTTTCCCTTAAAAAGAAGTATTTTTCAAAACAAAAGCAACAGAATCAACTTAAAAAGTAAGTGTAAGAGAAGCATAGAAGATAAAAAAAAAACAAAAAAACAAAAAACAAAAAACCCTCCACATATGTTCAGGGATTGAACTTAAAATTGTTCTGCCTATAAAGTAGGTTTATAAACTATGAGCTCTAATTGTCTGCACTGTGATAAACAGTTTTATGTACTAACTCTATTTGAGCGTCCCAAGAACCCTCTATGGTGGATATTATTATAATGTTGATGTCACTGTTTTGCAAACTGAGACACAGGAAATAATTACACTACCTGGTGAAGCAGCTCTTCTAATACTGCTGGAATTGGTTTGCAAGCACAGTTGGTCTAGCATCAGGGCCCAAGATCCTTGAAATCATTATTATTAAACACAGCTTATTACTTGAGCACTTTCTTTGTGCCAAATACACTTTTAAGCCTTCCTTCTATTTCTTGAAATTCTTGCAGCTACTCTGTAAAATATGTAGTAATTATTTCCAGGTTCTATGTGAGGAAATCATTTAATAAACATAACACAGCTGGCCAGGGACAGAGCTTACATACAAACTCAGGACTATTTGATTTGCCTTTCCAAAATTTACTATCAGGAAATTTTCAACTTGGTCTAAAGCAACTGAAACACGTCTACGTCTTGACTTGCTCAGTTCCTTTCCAAGGGGCTCTGTTTTCTATTATCTTCTCAATACCTAGCCTAGTCCTTTCTTTCTTTCTTTCTTTCTTTCTTTCTTTCTTTATTTATTTATTTATTTATTTATTTTTTACTTTGTTAGGTGATTTTATCTGTTTCCATGAATTTTGTTGCTGACAGCTTCCAGAGTCCATGGAATACAGAGGAAATTTCCAACTGCTTTCAGCACATCTCTCCTTTAATTTCCTAAAGACTGCTCAAAAGTCTAACCTCTGAACTCATAGTCAGGCCTTCTTCTCTAAAACATACCCTTCCGCCTGCTTTCCCTCCCTGAGAAAATGGAGACTAGCACTATTCTCTGCCCAACTGATCAAGCAGAAACACTGGCAAAATATTTCACTCCTCCCTAAATCCCATGGTCCACTCAAACACGGCGTCATTATTTTTATTTCTTACTTGTCACATTGCCTCTAAGGTAAAGCCCAGAGATTTTAGCCTGGCTAATAAAGTCCATTTTGATCAGACTTCTCTTTATCTTTCTAGCTTCATGGTCACTGTTGCAGGGGGCTGGGACTACAGTGAGGCATTGCTTCAGGGATGGAATCTCAAGGTTCACAAAATCTTAGCAATCAAGATAAATGATATTTAAATGCCATAATTTAAAAAAAAATAAAAATCAATTCAAAAAGAATCCCTAATGAACAAATGTCAAATTTTAAATAAGGACGGTACAACAGGGTCATAGTTAGGGTAAGGAAGGCGGATGATTCAGGAAAAAAAATCTGTTAAAAAAAAAAAAGCACACCAAATTCATGGAAATTCACAATCAATTATTTATTTACATGGCTTTGCTATTGTGATTCTAGAGACAGAAATAATGTAATTAAAATCTTAGTTTCCTGAAAAATAGAGAACATACATTTTTTTTTTTACCTTGAGAAAACGAAAAGTATTTGACACCAGAATGGACTTTATGCCATCTGTGGTGAGAAAATGGAAAATTCAAACTAAGGTTCAAATTCCTCATCTATAAAATGAACAGTAAATTAAAGCAGTTTACTAGCAATTTGAAAATAATGTTTGCATAGCACTTCCTGTGTGGATATGAATGTTCTAAATCCAGTGCAAACAGTCCTTCATTAAAGTCCCAATGACTTCATTTATAGATGAAAAAACTGAGGGGAAGGAGGTAAGTTTCCTAAAGTTACAGTATGCCGAACAATTGTTAAGATTTGGATAATATATTCACCATCCAAGTCTGTCATCAGGTTAGTGCCAGAGGCAGGATTTGAACCCCCCAAATTAGGCTCAAGAACCCACGGTGTTAACAGGCACATGGAGCTGACTTTCATCAATCTTTGCGGGGATTGGATGAGAGCATATGTCAAAGATCTACACATTTATTTCCTTCTCTGATTCTCGCACAAATAGTATTCAGGTTGCTGAATTTTGTTTGCATCATTACCTTATTTCTCTATGGATCAAATAAGTGACTCACTTAAATGCAATCTTCCTGCTGAATTGTTCACATGTAAATGTAATTAATATTATTCATATCTAAATTCAAGAATAAGTTTGTATCTGATATTTATTAAAATACTTGCTAATTGTGATAGGCCTTCTTCAATAAATACATAAAATTTGAAAAAGATTCATAGATCTTTGATCTTAAATTTATATGCAAAGCAGTGTAATTTAAATTTTTTTTCTGTTATGATATTATATACTTTCCTGGAAGCATTTATACTACAATATTATTGTAGATATATCTGACAGATGAGGTTATGAGCAATTTTTATTTTTACATTTTATTTTTCAATCATGTTGATTTTTTTCTTATTTATTTATTATTTATTTATTTGTCAGAGAGAGAGAGAGAGAAGAGCGCAAACACAAGCAGAGGGAATGGCAAAGGGAAAGGGAGAAGCAGGCTCCCTGCTGAGCAAGGAGCCTGAGGAGGGACTAGATCTCAGGACCCTGGGATTATGCCCTGGGCCAAAGGCAGACGCTTAACCAACTGAGCCACCCAGCATCCTTATCACATTGATTTTCAAAACATGTAGACATGCTATTTCTATAATAATATAAAAATTATCCACTGCTAACAATTTTTATTCATTGTTTTTATACTAGAATACTCCAAAAAAAGAACGAATCTTGAAGAATTCATATAAAGTCATTGCTCAAAATATGTGTATATTGCTGCAAATCTTGTTATAAATAATTTCAGACATAGTATTCAATGACAGTTTTTTATTACAGATCAAATATTTAGAGAGATAAAAATAATGTAACTAAAATACCTTGCTCTAATAATGTGAATTATTTTATATTTCATATTTACTATTATCTCCTGAACTTATTTCACTTTCACTGATTTAAAGAAATACTATTTATTTCTCAAAATATTGAACTTCATTTCTATCCTAATGAACATATTTTGTCATATCCTGTCCTTCTCTTACCCTTCTCAAATCACAGTCTACACATATTTTAATTTTTTTGAACGCTTTCTGAACCCTTTTCTCAAAGGCAAATAGATATAAATTATTAAAACCCCTCCACCCCATTCCAACCTGTGCCCTAGTCCCAAGATATAATAGATGGTTAAGAGCACAGAACACATTGGGGTAAGAATTCTAACTTGAAGAATGACTTTGCTGTCAAATCATATGTTACTTTGCATAGAATATACACTTGCATTAAAATCTGTTTTCAATCAATGATGGACTTTATAAAGAAAAGGAAAACTCAGAATAATCTGGCTTTAATGGCTTCATCAAGCTCAGTAGTTTATGACCTTATATTTCTGCATCATTTTCCAAAAAAATGCTCCTTGTACATTTCAATGGTGCTTCAAGATCCAATTTCCCATTCCCAAATGAGACAAACACTTTCAGGTGATGGAAGCTATATCTACAGAAAGGATACAAACCAATGCCTTTTTTTTTTTTAAATAGCAATGTCTTAATATAATTTTTAAATGCAACTGTATCTTTTACTCCCCACTGCCATGGGTCTGAGATAAAGGATTTTGCAGACCATTGAATCCTTATATTTTTTTCTGAATCAGCACAAACTCTTCAGCACAGGTGTTTCTGTAATTATGATACATTGGGAAAATTCTCTGTGTTCAATGGCCTTCAGACTCACACTTCCACCTCATCAGTCACACGTCAGTCTGACTCCACCCCATGCCCTAAATCTCTGGTGTCATTAAGAAGCTGAAAACTTCAGAGGGCAGATTTGCAGCTGTGATGTATAATACAGAACATTTCATGAAAAATGTATGAGTATGAGATTTTTTTCTAATATTTCCTCTGTAGTGATCTGCCAGAACCATAACCATCTAGACATGTTTATTATACAGATTTTTTAAAAGAGGCTTTCATTGCTCTTTGCGATGTTATGTTCCCTTGTTATTTCATAAACACTCCATTGATATTCTTTCTGCAACAAAGTGCTCTAACCTCAGGAACACAGCTGCTGCTTCTTTCTAGTGAAATCTGTATTTTCAATCATAGAAAAGACTTCACCTTGATGTAACTGTAGTCTTTGGTATACTTTCTGACTTGCTAACCAAAACCAAGTAGCTTATATATATTCAAGAGGACACTCATATCCTTTAACAAATATTGGGTGTCTGGATAATCAGACATTTCTTGGAAATTAAGTTAGTGAAGAATATGATAGTACTCTGAATCACTGGACTCCATAATTAGGTATATATATGTATGTGTGTATATATATATATATGGAATGATACATATATAAGATACATGAAATATTAGCGTTCTTGGCTCTTTTCTCTGAACTCTAGTAGCATTTATAACCTTTTCAGCTATCCATGGTTGCCCTATATTATCTTGTTTTATTCCTTATTCTTTCACATATGTTTACAAACTTACTACTTGTGTTCTAATCTCTTTAGGGGCAACAAACATGTCATTAATACTCCTTTTGCTTTGCAAATACTGTACTAAGTACTCTTCCTTTGTTTCCTTCCTTCTCCTTTTCTTCCTTTTCTCTTTCATGCAGTCATTCATTATTTCTTGAGGACTCCAATGATCCCGGTACTTTGCAGACTTATTATCCTAATAATATAACTTTTGAAAGAATTTTATAATTCTATGGTAATTCTGTTTTTACCATTGACATGTGAGACTACTAGGCAGATAATATATTGATGACCACTGAACAGAGAAAAAAAAATGTGTACATTGCAGAAAAGTGGAATATGGTAACAGCTTACTATTGATACCTGCCATCAAAGACATGTCCATTCAAGTGAAAAACTTGTATTCAATGAAAAATAAAAATTTCAAGGTTTATACTATTAGCAATTATTTCCATGATAAATAGTAATATGTAAAGTTTTTGCTTTTTTTTTTTTTTTGGTTTGTTTTTATGTAGACTTTAACTTTCTTTGGGAAGGAAGCACAAAATCTAGGAGTAGCTTTGACAGTGAGAATCAGCAGTAAACAACATATGCAGAAAAATGCAGATGTTGGGGCACCTGGGTGGCTCAGTCCTTAAGCCTCTGCCTTGGGCTCAGGGTGTGATCCCACAGTCCTGGCATCAAGCCCCACATCAGGCTCCTCCGCTGGGAGCCTGCTTCTTCTTCTCCCACTCCCCTTGCTTGTGTTCCCTCTCTCGCTGGCTGTCCCTATCTCTGCCAAATAAATAAATAAAATCTTTAAAAAAAAAAAAAGAAATCATTCTTTCCAAGGAAAGATAATATATAGTGCTCTTTACTTATTTTTTTAAATGCTGGATTTTTAGAGAAAATATTGATAGAAATAGTGATAAAGAAGTGACATCTTAGCATATATAATGGAATGCTAAAATGAGTTTTTGGCAATGATTATAGCCTATTGATTCACTATAGAAGGGTCAGAAAGAGACCTGCCTTGCATTCAACCTTTGGGTTGAAAAGTGATAATAGGGGATCTTGGGTGCCACAGTTGGTTGAGCATCTGATGCTTGATTTTGGCTCAGGTCATGATCTCAGGGTGATGAGATTGAGCCCTGTGTCAGGATCCTCGCTCAGCATGGATTCTGCTTGAGATTCTCTCTTTCCCTCTCCCTCTGTCCCTCCCCATGCTCACACTCACTCTCTCTGTTTTTAAAATAAATAAATAAATGAAATCTTTTAAAAAAAAGTGTTAACAGTGTGGTCTCTACATATCTAAGTTCCTTCAGAATTGATACATAGATGAACACTTCTTAATTTCATCATTGGTGTAAATAGCAATATAAAAAGAATTCAGCAGACTAGAGAGTTCGTTATTTTGATTTTATAATCTTGTAGTTACTATTTCTTGAGCTCTCCCTCTATAAGCCAAGTCTTGTGCTCAGTACTTTACACGAGTCATTGTGCTGAATCCTCTAAAGAAACCTACGAAATGGAGTTTTTACTCCATTCCTTCCATGTGACAAAACTGAAATTGAGTTGCTTAGCTTGCCACACAATTTTCTTTATTGACAAACTTGTGAAAAATTCTTGAATGACCATAGTACCAAGAATAGGTGTATTTCTCTTAGGAATCCATATTTTTTAAATTAGGCATTTGCATAAGAGGTTCAGTTTCCATGTTTATATTATTTCTAAAATGAATGGAGCCAACACTGGAGCTTATCTGGAAAAATGCACCTATTATTTCAGGATATATATTTGGTTTCATCTCAGTGTCCATTTCAGCGGATTCCCAAACTTACTTTTCTCCAGTATTTTTAATTGAAGCTACCTTAAAGTATAGAACTTAACGTAGGCAAACAAATATCAAGTTTCATAAGTAAATGAATGAATACATTCACCTACATGGCCTTTCCTACTATCTGACTTTGTCTTTCTTTTTAAATCATTAACTAAGAATTGCCATTTAAATTAGCTTCATTTGGCCTGTGGCATGGTGAACCAGTTTTTTTTCCTTCTTCCTTGGAGTCTGATTACTCCCTGGATAGGGTGATAGAAATACTTGGAAGGCCGAGAGATAGAGCAAACTGTAAAGCTTTGTGAAATAGCTTATTTTTTAAAAGATTTATTTATTTATTTGAAAGAGAGAGACAGAGGGAGACAGAGGGACAGAGGGAGACAGAGGGGGCATGACAAGGAGGGAGGAGCAGAGGGAGAGGGAGAAGCAGAATCCCTGCTGAGCGAGCCTCCATCCCAGGACCCTGAGATCATGACCTGAGCCTAAGGCAGATGCTTAACCCAGCCGCCCCTGAAATAGGTAATTTTTATTTTGACTAGCTCGAAGGAGTTCACAAAAGACTTCACCTCCTTTGTTGGTGGAGTGTTCCATGCACCAGTTGAAGATGAGTTGTGTTCTTTTTGCCCTCTTGGCCCACAGCCACGGAAACCAGCCTTATACAAAGTATGAGGTGGTGTACTTTTATTTTGATCAACACCTTATTTCTTCTCAATTTGCCTCATTTTATTTTTTATTTTATTTTTATTTTATTTTATTATAATAATATTTTTTTATTATATTATGTTAGTCACCATACGGTACATCCCTGGTTTTTGATGTAAAGTTCGATGATTCATTAGTTGCGTATAACACCCAGTGCACCATGCAATACGTGCCCTCCTTACTACCCATCACC
>NC_048235.1:8621607-8655322 GCF_002007445.2 Ailuropoda melanoleuca | reverse complement strand
CCTATCCCATTCCCCCATACTCCTCCGCTCTGAAGCCCTCAGTTTGTTTCTCAGAGTCCATAGTCTCTGATGCTTCATTCCCCCTTCTGATTACCCCCCTTTTCTTTATCCCTTTCTTCTCCTACCGATCATCCTAGTTCTTATGTTCCACAGATGAGAGAAATCATATGATAATTGTCTTTGTCTACTTGACTTATTTCACTTAGCATTATCTGCTCCAGTGCCGTCCATGTTGCAAGCAAATGTTGAGAATTCGTTCTTTCTGATAGCTGAGTAATATTCCATTGTATATATGGACCACAGCTTCTTAATCCTCATTTTAAATTGTCGTTCTGCTACTTCTTAGCTGCATGACGTAGGTCTGGTATTCACCCTTCTTGTGCCTCAGATTTCTCATTGATCAAAGGGGAATAACAGTCCTTCATCCCAGTGTTATTGTGAGGATTAACATGTGATATACCATAAAACATACATGACAAATAGAAAAAACTCATTAAATATAAGTTGTGGTCATCATTAATATTACTATGCCATCATTATTATGGCATTTAGCATCATGTCCTATTTTTAAAGGCATCATGGTGAATTTGTCCTTACTCTTTTGGAGGGACAGTAATTTTTTGGGAAGTATGGGTGGAACATTTTCAGTATTCCTAATCAAGTTTCTGTGAGGGCAATATTTTGTTTTTATTTTTATTTTATTAATTATTTTGTTTTTAAATATGAGCTATAAATATTTGATTGAAGAAGGTATTTAGGTAAGTTGTGAAGTCAGAGACTTGATAGGTACTCTTTGCCTGATTGCACTGGATTTACTAGGATTCCACTAACCAATCTTCTCAACTTGAAAGTACAGTTTATGTAAAATGGGCATTTCCAGACAACTGTGGTATTAGTAACACAAATAAGGGTTGCTTATTGATTTTCAGCTAAAGTTTTGCTATCTCGATAGTGGAGTTTTGGTTTGTTTATAGTGACATTTTTGAGACTAGATTTCGAGCAGGACTCATTGGCCTGTGATGAGCTGTGCATTTGTCATTACTGTTTTTCATTCAGCTGTAATCATCTATATGTATGTCTGTCATTGAGTTCATTTTTATTTCACACTTTTCTTTGCCTTCATAAATATGCCAAACTACACAACTTGTTGCAATACTAAAAGTTCTCTGTGAATTATTTTCCTATTTACATAAGTAATTTGATGTTTTAAATTTTGTTTTAAAAAATAAACTGCCTATTTAAAAGAACAGTTCTTTTTTTTTTTTTTTTTAAAGATTTTATTTATTTATCTGACACAGAGAGAGAGACAGCCAGCAAGAGAGGGAACACAAGCAGGGGGAATAGGAGAGGAAGAAGCAGGCTCCTAGCAGAGGAGCCTGATGCGGGGCTCGATCCCAGGACCCCGGGATCACGCCCTGAGCTGAAGGCACAGGCCTAACGACTGAGCCACCCAGGCGCCCCAAAAAGAACAGTTTTTAAAATAATAATTTTATGATACAAATATTATCTCACCAACTTATCAGTTTCATGTTTGAATGTTTACAAATTCAGGTTTTTTTTTAACGTGAGATATATCTAAATTAAAGTGGCTATCATTCTAAAGAGGACTAGGAAAAAGATAGATCCAAGAAACAATACTAACTCTTGCAGAAATTCCATTTATAAGAATTATTTTAAGGGAAAGTATATAACACATGGATAATTTTCTTCATTCATGAAGAACTGATTTTTAAGAACGTTGACCTAAAGAACTTTACCAGGAAGAAATAGCATAACTTGCTTTTCTTGTTACTAGACATGCTACTTACAGAGTAGAATTAGTCACTTGTTACACTAGAACCAAGTGGAACACACAATTCTACCATTTATATTTTCTGTTTGGAAAGTAAACTTGGACATGTTTAAAGGAATAAATTCAATATGACTTTATATGAGAAACTTGGTAAGTTTTCTAGAATACCAAAACTGATACAAGAATTTTAATATTTGTAAGAACATTAATCACATCTTGAGTTTAGAAATTGCTATTATTTACAATATTAAATAATACTTATTTTTTAAACTGAGCAAAGGAAATTTACACTTATTTACAAATGTTTAACAAATGTATCAATCGAAACTTACTTGTTATTAAAGTGCTGGCAGCTCATTACAGGAGAAAAGAAGGGAATAATTGTCAAGCTACAATGTGTTGCTTAATCTCAGGTGTAGATTATTATTTACATTTTTGCCTATTACTTTGGTGGGAAATGGAAACCACTTGAAATTTTGTGACAGGGAAATCCTGCAAACTCAATCCTTTTAAGGAGCATTAGATTAGTAATATCAGCACGATTGTTACTATATTCAGCAATAACACAAAAGAAGTAGAGTAGATAAAATTTACTATTACTGACTTATAAAGTAAATTGCTATTGTATTCTTACCTCAAATCCATGGCAGTGTTATTTCCCCAATATCATGAAAAGAAAAATTAAGTTTTGGGAAGATTGAGTAATTTGCCAAAGTAATAGAAATAAAAACCTTTCAAAGGTGATATTTGAACTCAATTCGTTCTGGCTTTGAAGTCTCTAAATATGATCAATATAAACATTCTCTTTTATTGCTCTACAAATCAGGTGTTTTTAAGGAAGCACTGTTATTAGTGCACTGTAGAAGACATTGAGGGTATGGGAGTAGATTTATTAAATACATTAAAGCCTCATAATACTTTGACTTGGTAATAAAATAAACCTTATTAAGGTGAATGAAATAATGCTCCATGTTATAAATATTTTTGTTGTTTCTAAAGGGCAAATGGAGATTTCCTTAAATATTATAGAATCAAATTACTACCGAGTGCCATTTTAAAAAAAATCAATATTTTGTTGGTAAATTTACTATCATATTAAAAATTTCCTGCAGCTCAGCTCGGTATGTGAGACTGTCATCATACCCTCTTTTTTTTTTTTTTAAGATTTTATTTATTCATTTGACAGAGACAGAGATAGCCAGCGAGAGAGGGAACACAAACAGGGGGAGTGGGAGAGGAAGAAGCAGGCTCCCAGCGGAGAAGCCTGATGCTCCTGATGTGGGGCTCGATCCCAAGACTCTGGGATCACATCCTGAGCCGAAGGCAGACGCTTAACGACTGAGCCACCCAGGCACCCCAGTCACCATACCATTTTGAACATATCTGTGCAGTTTGTATAGCTCAAATTACCTATTTAGAGTGAGTTCCTGTTTAGAATTGGTCAAAATTAAAAATTTAATAAATGTTTTGTTCTTTATTTCAACTTAATTCTGAATATGTTCTTCGTTTCCATTCACTATTCTTGATGATAATAATAATTATTACTATAATTATGATCAAGTATGATTTATAACTTATCTACGGAATTTTATCTCCAAGCATATAGGCTTAGCAGTGTATCTTTATTTTATTTTTTTTAAAGATTTTATTTTTTTATTTGACAGAGAGAGAGAGAGAGTGAGAGAGAGCACAAGCAGGGGGAGCCGCAGGCAGAGGAAGAGGGAGAAGCAGACTCCCTGCTAAGCAGGGAGCCCAATGTGGGACTAGATCCCAGGACCCTGGGATCATGACCTGAGCAGAAAGCAGACCATTAACCAACTGATCCACCCAGGTGCCCCAGTAGTGTATCTTTATACCTGATAAGATAATGAGATATAAGATTTGTATTTATAAACATTGATTGGCATGGGGTAAGCCATTTAATCTTCCATCTCAATACATGATACGATAATTGTTCATTATGATTCCACTTAGTTCAGTAGATACTAGGTCACTTGCAAGGATTTGGTCTTAACTACTTTTTAAATCTTTAGAACAGTACTTTGTTGGTATACTATAAATACATATTAATTTATGAATGAGTGTCTCCTGTAAACATTAACAATATGTAATATAGCCTATAACTGAAACAAATTCTACAAACTTTAGAAATACATAATATAAACAATTATATAAAACGGAAGCAACTTTAGAGGGTGGAGACTGCGTAAGATTCTCTTTCCCTCTCCCTTTGCCCCTCCCGCTGCTTGTGAGTGGGCACACCTGCCATGTCTCTAAAAAAAAGGAAAAAAAAAACAAACACAAAAAACAGAAGCAATCTTAAGTAAAAAAAATACTTAGATTCATGAGTTATTGATCTTAGAAGATTGCCAAACGAAAGTATTATGCTAGGAAGAACTAACTTTTGTTATTCTTAGAAGCACTAATTATGGAGTGGATTCAGTCATTTTTAACATACAATCTTTCTACAAGAGGTATAAAGATGTCCTGAAATGTGAATATTTCATAGTCCAAAAGCTTATTATCAATTAGTTAAAAATTCAGAATATATATTTTTTCATAGAACTAAGTTCTGTTTAGATTCCAAGGACATTCCAGGGAAGTTTACTGTCACAACACAACTGAGATGGTGTATTCCTACTGTGTATTACCTAGGTCAGTGATTGAAGTCAAGAAATCCTTGATTCTAGTCTGGTGCTGGTCAAGCCAACAGAGGAGTAATCCCTTGGGTAGCTAATTATCATGAACAATAGCATTTGTCATTAACATGAGTCAGCATAAATGCAGAACCTTTAGTGAGCACAGACAGCTGACTCTTTGCATGGACACTACAGGACTCAAAAAATGACTGGACCATTAGAAACCATGCCGAGTGATGGGAAAATTTACAATTATTATTGAACTTTAAATGTTTTTATCAAAACATTAAAAGTTCTCTTGCTCTGGGATATAAATGTGTAGAAAATATAAAAAAATCATAAAACTAATATAGAGTGCCCTGTAATTTAAGCCATTAGAAGCATTGAGAGGTAATTTTTTTTTTTTGTAAAAATCTCATCAAGAGAGTTTGAACAATGCTTGCTTTCATCTTTGTTACAGAGTTTACAATATGGAGTGTGAATAATTTCTCTACTTGGCAAACTGTCCTACCTTTTTCTAATTATGGGTCAGCTTAGAGCACTTCATCTTTTGCATTTTCAATGTGATGAAATATTTCTAAGAATTCCTTTAATGTGAAGGCTTTTGCCAGCGTCACTTCCTTTGGGCCATCTTCAGCTTTTCTGTCCTAACCACTTTCCTCACTTCTGTTGATCTTTGCATTACTAGTTCCTCTGGCTACACATCCAGCATCTCTTGAACGGCAGTGGTGCCAACATTCCAGGGGCAGGTCTTTCCTTTAGAACTCCATTTCAACTCTGGTATTACTATTTATCATTTCCTTGCTGCATTTTCAGCTCTATTGGTCATATTCCCTCTTTTAATTATCCATTTTTTTGTAAAATATCATGGCGGAGACAAGGGTGGCAACACAGCTGCAAACTTTGCTGCTTGTGCTTCCACTGAATAACAGATTCATGGTGACCAATCGTGGCCAGACTTTGGAAGATGTGAGGTGATACTTCATTTATCATGATGTATACTTTGTGTTTTATGTCACGATTTGAGGAGCTAGAATAAAGTTGGCATTTTATACAATATGCCATGGTAACTGAAACTTGAACCACGTTGGTGGGAAGGCCAGGGTTATTTCACACAGACCATGACAACTGGAATGTATGAATCTCTGAATCATCTAAACCCAGGACTGTATGCAAATATTGTTCAAATATATGAAAGCTACTGGTTTCTGTGTCAGTTTTATAGTCTGTTACTTTATTGTTTGTTTAGTTTTGGATTTTCTCCTAGTTACCTTGGGTTTTCCAGGTACCTATTTGATTAATTGCATATAGCGATTGTACTAATTTTAGCATTTTAAAATTTTCAAAAAATTGTCTGATTATGTTGGTTAATTCCTTCAATAGACCATTAAACAGTGGTAAAGAAAGTGGACATTCTTTGGTTATTTCCACTTCAGCAAGGATGCAAACAGTGGCTTCCCATTAAAGAAGATGTTGGCATAACATCTGCCAAGGAAGAATCCTTCATTTTAAATATTATTATTATTTTATTGTGAATGCATGATGAGTTTGAGTACCCTTTCAGCAACTAAGGTAATCATATGGTTTCTGTCCTTAGATATCTTCATGAGGTGAATTATGGTAAAGCCAATTACAATATCAAACTATCCTTACATTCCAGGAAAAAATAGCATTTGGTCATGATGTAGTATTCTTTTAACATGCTAATAAATTCTTTTTTACCAATATTTATTTCAAATTTTTATTTTGAAGTTTCTAAGAGAAAAGTTCTGTAGTTTACTTTCTGTATATTGTAGTATTTTTATATTTAGATGTCAGTGTCATACTAACATCATAAAAATTTTGGAAGATGTTTTCCTCTCTGCAAAGTTTAGTGAGAACGGGAATTATGTGTTCCTTTAGAGTGGAACAATTTTCTTTTAAAGTCTCAGGGTGTAGAAATTTTTGCAAGGGTTCTTTGAAATTTTTTTTCTACACCTGCTTTGTCATTGGTTTCTTTAGACTCCCCATCCCTTATAAAGTCGTGGTTGGTGAATTATATTTTTTTCAGACTATTATGCATGGCATCTAAAGTTTCAAATTTATTTGCTTCAAATCATAAAAAGTAGGGTCTTAAGTTTTGCTTTATTTCATTTTCATTTTTTATACTTTGGTAGTTATTTCTCCCTTACTATTGCTCATTTCTTACTGTGTTTATCTGCCTTTTTGTTGCTTCTTCTTTTCTCTCTCTTTTCACTTTCTTATATTGTTCAAATGTGGAAGTCCATTGAATTTATCTTCTTCCATTTTTTATTATGATAAGATGCAGACAACATAAAAATTCTCCTTCTAACCATTTTTAAGTGTACAGTTAACTGATACTCGGTACATTCTGGCTGTTGTGCAGCCACCACCACCATCCATTTCCAGAACCAGAACTCTTTCCATTTTGCAAAACTGAAACTCCATATGTAGTAAACAATAACTCTTCATTCTCTCCGGCTTCCTGCACTTGGCAACTACCATTCTACATTCCCTCTCCATGATTTTGACAAATCTAGATACTTTATATAAGTGGAATCACATAATATTTCTCTTTTTGTGATTAGTTCATTTCATTTGGCATAATACCTTCAAGGTTTATCCATGCTGTGGCATATGTCAGAATTTCCTAGGTTTTTAAGGCTGTGTAATATCCCATTGTATGAATAATACATTTTAAAAAAAACTCTGCTCCTTTAACAGCTCCATCCCCGCTCCTATCAGTTACTATAGTCACGAAATTTAAATTTTGTGTCCCAAAACATAAACTAATAACTTTTAATAACTTTTAATGTAGCAGTTTCTTAAATCATGTAGCAAAAAAAAAAAAAAGTGGAGTTGCATACTGTTATTATAATAATACTAGCTTTTATACTTGCCCATGTATTTACCTTTACTGAGATCGTTACTTCTTCAGATGGCTTCACTTTACCCCCTAGGGTCCTTTCATTTTGCCTGGAGGAGTCCCTTTAGCATTTGCTGCAGGGTAGGTCTAATTATAACAAACTCCTTCAGCTTGTGTTTACCTGAGGACAATTTTGCTAGATATAGGATTCTTGGTTGTCAGTTTTTTTTCTTTTTGCACTTTAAATATACAAGCCCACTGTTTTCTGAACCCCAAAGTTTCTGATGAGAAATCTGCTCATCATTTTATTGAGAATCCCTTGTACAGGAGGAGTAGTTTTTCTCTTGCTACTAATTTAAGATTCTGTTTGTCTTTGATTTTTGACAGTTTGATTAGAATGTGTATTGCCAGAGTTCTCTTTGAGTTCTTCTTATTTGGAATATGTTGAGCTTCATGGATGTTTATATTTATGACTTTCAACAAATTTATGGAGCTTTCAGTCATTATTTCTTCAGATATTTTCTCTTCCCCTTTCTCCTTCTCATCTCCTTCTGGATTTCCCACAATTCATTTATTGGTTGGCTTAGTGGTCCACAGACATTTTAGACTCTGTTGTCTTCCATTGTCTTGTTTTATTCCTTCTTTCTGCTCCTTAGACTAGATAAGTCTATTGTAATTTTCCACTCCAGAATATCTCATTGGTTTTTTTCTTAGGTTTTTTAACTTTTGATTGATATTTCCATTTTATTCATACAACATTTTCTTGACTTTTTTTATGTCTTCCTTTAGTTCTTTGTATACCTTTAAAACATTGTTTTAAATAGAGTTGGTATCTACTACATCTGCCATTAGGTCTTTTTCACAGACATTTTTCCCCCCTTTGAATGTACTATACTCTCCTGTTTCTTAGTATGCCTTGTGATTTTTTTGTGGAAAACTGGAGATTTGAACGTAATAATGTGGTAACTCTGGAAAAGCAGATTTTTTCTTTCCTAGCATTTTCTGGGATATTTTTGTTCATTTTGCTTTTGTTTTTTTGATTGTTGTCAGTTGTCTCTGTGATGAATATCAGACTGATGTGTAAACTTAAAGTTTTATCAGGTCTTTTCTGAGTTTATTCTTTTCTCTGAGCATGTGCAATAACTTTCTAATTTCTCCCACACATACGGTTACCTTTTAATGTCCTAGTCTTCGATGTCTGGCTCCCAAAGGGATAAAAAGAGAAAAAATGAAGGTGGGGGAGTTTCCAGAGATGTTAATACCTTGGAAGTCACTTTGGCCAGAGAAGGAGGGGCTTACAGCAATGGCATTCTCTGATTAGAGGTGATAATCAATGAGTAGAGCACAGGTCCCTGATATTTGGAGGACAGGGTCC
This sequence comes from Ailuropoda melanoleuca, assembly GCF_002007445.2. Lineage (NCBI taxonomy): Eukaryota > Metazoa > Chordata > Mammalia > Carnivora > Ursidae > Ailuropoda > Ailuropoda melanoleuca. The sequence continues at coordinate 8,646,650 of NC_048235.1, read as the reverse complement.
ATTATTCCCATCCTGGCCCTGCAAGCTATGTGTAAGGTGCTCTCAGAACATGTGTACAGCTGTCTGCCAGGATTGAGAGATGGAGGATGGATAGCTGCATCTGTGCAAGAGCTGAAATTGACCAAAGTTAATAATAAGTTACCATCTAAGTATTCTCCTGGAAGTTGCAAACCTTCAGTAGACTCCGGAGTTCCAACATAGTTGCATCAGACAGATTCTGCCAGTGCAATTGTTGACATGTGCTTTCTATTCTGCCATCCTCCCAGAATCCTCTATCTACAGGTATCTGTTTATATATAATGCAAAGTATTAACTAGTATATGCATTTAATATGCATTGTTCATATTATGAAACTACATAAAATGTCATAATTCTGAAAAATATTGTAACTAGTTGATGCTTGGTTGTAAATGGGTTATTTATATCTTTTTGAGCAGTTAGATTGTTGTATAATGTTAGTATAACACTGATAGCTCCAAAGAAAATGGTGTGGGTGACAATGGTTATATTCTTTACTGTCATTCTATATTATCAACCAGGTGGATTCTTCTTTGGAGAAACAATAACTATTTTAAGAAAGTAAATCTGTGTTGCTAGTCATCCTGGGACACCCTATGAAGAATTGTGCATTATAATTTCACAAAATTGCAAATAAACACCTGCAGCTACTCAGAAGGAGATACTCTTTAGGATCCCCTAAAGTGAATTTCTTGAATGCTGTATACCACCTATTTTACATTAGCTAATCCCAAGCATATCCTTTAAATTTGCAAAAAAATCTGCCAAGTTTTAATTTTTTCCCTAGTTTTTTTAGCACAAAGAAGACAAACAGGCACTTTGTTAAATTTATGTAAGTATTCCTGATAGTATAGAAAGTATATTTACTACAGTGTGGAACCGGGGTGGCTCAATACGTATATAAAATAGAAAAAAAGAGTCAGTTACACATATAATTTATAAAGATATGAAATTAGATTAACACTAGTTAGAGAAAATTTAGGTTAAAAAAAGACCCCATTGTACAGCCTAAACTATTTTGTAAAATATTTGAAAACTTGAAAACACTATAAATGCCAGTTTACTTGATAAGCAGTGATTACACATGAGAAGGTTCCTTCTTCTGGGGGAAAAAACAGTTTCAGTAATTTGCCTGTCTTTTCTTTACTGCTTACTCTTCACAGGTGACTATATGCTAGGTGCTATGGAGAATAATAAAATTTGTATAACATTCTACTGTTTTGAAAAATCATTTTTTCACATGCCCTTTCAGATGTTTATACAAATATTCATTCATATGATGATGATGATGAATTTTGCAGATGAGGATACCGTAGGTTGGGTGGCTTGTGAACCTTATCAAAGTCAGCTTAAACATATATATCACCAGCCCAACTATATAAACACTCTATAGTCCCTGCCCTCAACCAAATTACAAACTAGCACTCAGGACATGAAGAGAAAATAGTTCTAAAGAACTAGTGATTCTATTAATATTTAGTTTTGGCTATCGGACAAAAGGCCAAACGTATGAGTCAGCATCCTCTGCCACAATTCCTAAATGGATAACAGTGTTCAGCAGGATCATCTCTGAGTAAAAGTAACCATGAAATATACAGTTTTCTCTGGTGTTGCCCAAATCACCAGACCTCCCTATGGACTCATGAATTTATGGAAGTGTAAAGACAAATTTCTCTCCCTGAAGAAATGAAGCATTTTGCAAATAACTGAGACTATTGTGACCAGTGTTTTAGGTTTCTCTATGTGTGAAATTCTGTCACTTTAGCTTAAGAATCCTATGGATTTTTCTTAAGCCAACATATCTGTGTTGCGAGTCAGTGTGGCTTGTCCAGCAGCTGTCACTTCGCAGCAATCAATGGCAACGTTTTATTGCTTTAGGTTGTATTTCCTTGTATCTATTATCTGTAAATTCAACCTTCAGAAAAATCTTTTAGGTCTCTTGGCAGAACATTATGTTGTTGAAATTAACTGAGAAATGGCAAAATCAAATTCAAACCTGCCCATCTCAGGGCAGTATGGGACTATATGGCAAACGTGAATTTAAACAAGTCAATTAATAATATTAATAGATAGAAGAAGTAGGCTATTATAATACATGTGGTTCATTTTGCCAATGAATTTATGTGGTCATACAAATTATATTTTCCCCGAAACAGTGTTCAATACCAATTTGGGGAACAGTCTTTAAAAATATGTAAATGTTCAACTGATTTCTTTGACAAATAGCATAACATAAATAGTATGCTGGCATTATATATTCTATTTAAATTAAAAAAAAAAAAAGATGGGCCAGTCATTTCTTAGAGGTGTTAGTTCCTCAAGTTGGAACCGTCAGGTATCTGTACTGTGGTAAGTTCACTTGATGGAGTTCAGAGCCTCAGCATCAGCTTCCAAGTTCAGAAATTCAGTTTCATCTGTGAACCTGTTATAAAGGGCTTAGGTGTTGACTTGCACAAACAAAAATCTATACATATACTTATATCTACATCTGTGTCCTCTCTCTATCTCTCTATATATCATAACATAAAATTTTAGTTTGCAGCAAATGGAGACATTTCATGGACCAAGGATATCAGTGCCAACATATCAGGGATCCCCCTCCCTGACAGCAAACTACCTGAGTGGCCAAATCAGAAATCAGATTATTTAGTAAGTATGGAAACAGGAATGGGGGTAACATAGATTTGGTAAATTCTTAACTGAGGACATAAGAAGCCTAGTCGATCATTCTGTCTGGTGAGTATGATGGATCTTCTGTTATCCAGAGCACTCACAACCCTCCCCCCGCCTTTACAGGGCTGTGTAAACACAGTAGGGTTCCAGCAACAAGCTCTACTTAGATGTCACAAAGAAATCCTCTATAAACATTTTGTTTCTGCAGTCATTTTAATATTAGTGATCAGCTATAGGTTTTGTGTTTTTTTGTTTTTCACATGAATCAGCTATGACATGTTTCCCTAAGTATTTATTCCGCTTGCATGTTTCTTGGTTTCTTATACTACACGTTTGTGCTTATACCATCATGCCTGGACGTGCTTTACTTCTATATTCTAGGGTCTTTTTTTAAAAATCATTTCTGTATTTCTAGTCAACAAGTATAAATTATACCAGACTAACCAGGTTATATTTGGAATTCGGATGGCTTAGAGCTATTATGTTGATGTTTATCATGGTTTTACATGTTAGCTCTGGAATAAAAGGAGAGAAAAAACTCAGAGTAAATTTACATTACAATATGTTAAAAAGCAATAAGCGTGACATAACTTTCAGAGATAGCATTGAAAGAGGTATTGAGCTATATGAGAACAGGTTTGCAAACATTGATTGAAATTTCCCCCTGTATGTCATTTTGCAATACGATTTTGCAGCTCCCACTCCAATAGGTGGAATCTGTTTCCCACAGTCTTGAGTTTGGCCTCATCTTATGGCTTGCTGTAGCAAAAGTGACACCATGCCAATTCTGGGCCAGGCCTCAAAAAGCCTTTCACAATTTTGCTCTCCCTTTTGAAAACTTGCCCAGTCACCATATAAAAAATTCTGGGTTAGTCTGTTGGATGATGAAAGATTTGTGGCCCAACTGCTCCTGATTTTCCAGCTGACAGCCAGCCAGCCCCAGAACAGAGTTGCCCAGCTGACTGGCTGCTGAGTAGATGAATGAATGAAACCCTCTGAGGCGGAGAGAACTGCCCAGCTGACCCTTGCCAAAACTGCTGACTCAGAATCATGAGCCAAATAAATGGTTGTTGTTTTAAGATGTCCAATTGTGCATGGTATCTTATTGCCTTGTGTTGAACTGTGTCCCCCACCCCTCCCCACCAATTTATATGTTGAGATCTTAAATCTCTAGTATCTCAGAATGTGACCTTATTTGGAAATAGAATCATAGCAAATGAAATTAGTTAAGGTTAAATGAGGCCCTACTGGAGTAGGGTAGGACCCAATCCAATAATCCACTATGACTTGTGTCTACAGAGGAAATATAGACACAGACATGCACATAGGGAGAACACATGTGACCATGAAGGCAGAGATCAGGGGGATGCTTCTACATGCCAAGGAAAGCCAAAGGTTGACAGCATATCACCAGAAGCCAGAGGAGTGGCATGGAACACGTTCTGTCTCAAAGTCCTCAGAAAGAACTAAACTTGCCAACACCTTGATCTTAAGCTTCTAGCCTCCAGAACTTAGACAATAAATGCCTGTTGTTTAGTTGGTGGTATCTGTTGTGGCTTCTCTCACAAATTAATATAGTTATGCAGTAACAGTTAACTAATTCAAGCCAGGTACTGCTCTATCAGGAAATACACAACTAGACATTTGCTTTCAAGATGTTTGTATGTATTTCAAAATCAGATCCTATTCAGAAAATTAAAACTATCATGTGCTATCTTTTATTGCTGGTGACAAATGAATGACAGGGGCCATGAATTTGCCATTATTTAGGGGAGGGATTGTTGCCCAGATATGTTTTGTAAGTCTTCATGGAAGGAAAATGCTTGCATGCTTGCTCCTTACAGAATAGGCAGATCATGAAAAATGGAAGGGGACAGAAGAAATGGTAGAGATAAAAGTTCAGGAGCTTGAATGAAGGGAAGTTTTGGAAAAATACATAATTTTTCTAAACTCAAATCAGCTGAGTTTAGAAGTAGATATATTATGGAATATGGATATGTAGTATTTAGATAGAGTAGAAGAGATCAAAGTCCCATAAACCCTAGTTACACAACTTGGACATTATTTATGAACACTGAACATTTATAAAACTTTTATAAACGGGGATTTCATATGGTAGAGGTTAGAGGAAGAAAGACCACTTAGAATTGTCTTGCCTTATTCTTGTGATGAAGTCCCAAACAAAATGTTGGTAATTTATGTGAAGGAAAGAACGACATAAATATCCATTAAGAAAAATATTTGCAAAGCTTGGTAAGTGATAAATGTGGTTTAATCCTGGGCATGTTTTAAATTTTGCCACCACTAGTATTTGAAGAGAGTCCTGGTTTTCCTGAAAGATTCTAAGTTTGCATTTTAATTATTCTGAAGTTAAAGTGTTTGCAGAATATGTGGATAAAAATATTCAGTCTTCAGTAACCATAAGCTAAAGAGAGAGGTCATAATTGCTTATGTATTCTTGTAAGTCTTTTAATCCAACTGCCTGTTTTCCCCAGGCAATCAAAGTTCAGGTGGTTAAAGATAAAATGCTACAGAAGAGTTCATACTGAAATTGGCACCAGAATTTAGGTCAGCTCTGCTCACATGTGTACGTCCAAGCAAGACTGTTCCCTGAGCAGCCATGAACATTCTAATGTATTATAAACTAGTGGTCCTACTAGCATTGTTCATGAGAATTCTAAATAGCTTGCAATAAATAGGTATGTGTTGTCATAACCTGGAGTATGATGCATATAGTTGCTGATATGTAAAGTAGCTTTACCATAAATCCGCATTTACCTTTTATAATGCAGAAAATGGTGGAAATAGCTATTTATTTTGCTTGTCTCTTGAAGTAGGAAGTCACATATTTTACCTTGGTTTTACCACCTTCATGGATGCCTTCCTTTCTTTTAAAAAATATCTTCTGAAGCTCTCCAATGTTAATTTGAACATAGGATGAGCAATATGATCTTAAACAATTCTTTCAAATGTAATTTAAAAAATCACTTACTGATATTCATGTTGTTCAGTTTATGATTATGGCCAAATCTTAATTTTACATCATTAGTATATGTCAAAAATGGTTTGGATCTTGCTTTATTTAATTTTGTCAATAGTAATGAACAATGAAAAAAAAGATATACAGCACAGCTGGAGAAGCCAGTCATCTTGCCCAAATAAACTGACTTTTTTAAAAAAGAAAATGAATGAATACTATATAAAACTATATTCTGAGAATTCAACTGGTGTATTTCCCTCAAAAATAAAAGCTGAAGCTCTAAGGGAAGTAGAGATTTCCAAGGAAAGAGATCAGGACACAGCGTATACATAATGTCAGAAATAAGGAGTGGTAGCAAAGGAAAGATAAATTGTTTTAAAAACAGAATATGCTTCAAAAGGTTATGGTAGGCAGGTCTGGAATTATTAATATATTATAAATTTTAAGACAAAGAGGTTCACATTATTAAAGCTTTCTAGGTTTCTAATTCTCATATACCAGAACTTAGTTGAATATAATTCTGTATACGCATCAATGTTTCACATCAATGTTCAATGTTCTGTGTATCAGTGTTCTGTGGAAATTTATATGTACATATTTCTGGAAATCTATATATACATATATATCTGTGGAAATTTATATATACACATATGTATTTGTGGAAATTTATATATACATATATAAAATTATATATCTTATACACTTTATAAATATATACTATGAACTTTATATACTACAGTATATATAATATGACAAAACAGAACCACATTAGATATACGTGTAATAGTGATAATCTGTAAGGATTATTTTTTTAAATTGCAAAGCCCCAAAAACAAACCATTGAATTGAATATTAAGTAAAATAAACAGCACATGTGTTTGTGATACATAATGTATGTGTTCTGTGTTTAACATGCGATGCATAAAGATAACTTTTAAAATGCTCCAGAATATTACCAATGCATGTCATTTGTCATCAGTAGTGCTAAATTCCTCATTGTGATTCACACACACTGCATGCTCTCAAAGAAAGGCATTTCAGAGCAAGGCATTTATCCTGTACTTTTTGTATAGACCAATCTCTAATGGAAGGCTAAATTTATGATTAATAAGCTATGCATAAAGATTTTTAATTGTAACCATTACTTTCCTGAATAAGGAGGAAATAAAAATGGAACAGTAGAAATCAAAACAACTATAGATTTTACTTTAAATCAGATATATTCATCGTAGGACCCAAAATAACATGAAAAATATTCTGATGGATATTCATGAACATGCTTTTAAAAAAACTGATTTTCTCTAGAATTTATGGGATTTATGGAAATATAATCAAATGTTTCATCTCTCTGTTGAAAAGCCATATGATCGTTATAGGTTTCTTTCACTAGCTTATGAAAACAAGAGTTTGGGTGGGGCCTCTCTCAGTAATAAACTGGCAAGTGTTGTGCCAATAGGATAGGAAAGAAAGAAAAAGTTGGTGGTTAAGTGAACCTTATAATTTTGTTAACAAGGATCTTATGATGAGTACTGTTTATCTGTCATATTCTATCTCTGAAAGTTTTTTTGGAATTAAGGAACAGAGATGACATCTGAATGTTTAAGAATACAGCAGAAGTTGTGGGTGTTACAGTTTTCTTGATATGAAATAAAGAAAATGATGTTATTCCTATCTTGAAAGGATACCTGTGCCTGTCCATAAGTTTATTTTTTAAAAGGTTATGTTTATTTATTGGAGAGAGAGAGAGCACAGAGAGAGAGAGAACACAAGCAGGGGGAGAAGCAGGCAGAGGGAGAAGCAGGCTTCCCACTGAGCAGGGAGCCCAATGGGGATTGATCCCAGGACCCTGGGATCATGACCTGAACGAAAGGCAGACACTTAACTGACTGAGCCACCCAGGGGCCCTGTCCATAAGTTTAAATACCTAAGTGATACAGAGGAATATTGCTGTTTCCATAATAAGATTTGAAAATAAACAATTCTATTTCAATTGGGTCAAGCCACTGATTATGAACCAGTTTTTCTTTTTAACGAGTTCAATATCTATCTTGCTCCCCCTCAAAAAAAAAAAAGTTTTTACAAGTGTAGGCACAGATCAAGACAACAAGAACCCGTGGTTTAATATTCATGTTATTTTTGCATTACTGTTTTGTATCAACATCTTATTGCCAAAGTCATGCAGAGCACTGGGGTCATTAAGCTTACAATTTCCAAAATTAAAAAAAAAAAGAATCTGGAAAACAGCTTTAATTTCCATGTGGCTTTGGCAAAAGAAACCTGGATAATTTGTGGTATTTTGTGCCAATAACATTTTAGAGCTGGATTCACATCAAGACCATTAAACATCTTTCATAAAAATGAAGAAAAACTGATCCTTCAGCCTTCCTTTCTGTACTGTATCTTTCAGAGCTTGACTTTCAGAGGTGCCAAGTTGGATGTCAAAACATACAGCGGAACATTCATCTATTACAACGGTCTCCAGCATGTGTTGAAATTTGGCTGAATTAGAAAACTAAATATGCCTACAGTTAAACATCTTGAGCCCTTTTTGTAGTGAGCTCCTGGCATTTAATGTTGATGGCTCTGTCAAGTGCCAATTTCTAGCCATGACTATGGAAATTTTCATTTGTCAACATTTTGCAATTCTCTTTTCTACACATTTAATTCACTATGTTATGCGTTGTTCCATTCATTTTTCTAAAGCTGTAAATGCCAGAAGGACGTATGGATAATTCTGTGGGGAAACAATCACCTTTTCTCTTATGATTAGATATATTTGTTTTAGAATAACAACAAACCCTAGCTGCTGGTTTTCAACTCATAATGATTATTTGTCCTTAGTGGTAACTTGTTGAGAAAGACTATCTTTTGCCAAGGTTCAAACTTTGCAGTGAACCTTCTACTCTCCATTCTTTTGCAGGACAGCCTTAAAGATGATGGTTAGTGATAAATTATCATAACATTTAAATTACAATAAGAGTGTTATTAAAAGAATTTAAACATTTCTTTCAGTAAGATCAAGATAACTTAATAATTCATTTAGACTTAAATAACACTATATTGTCTAATTTTCTCACATGTATAATGTCAACAACTTTATTGTAAGTTCCTAGAGGAAAACTGTTGTTTTGTTTTATTTTGTTTTGTTTGGGTCACAAGTGGTATTAGCACAATGTGATCACATTATATTCAAGCTATATTTGCCAGTTGGTTGGTTGAGCTTTTAATTAATCTTTTGAGGGATAAAACCATTACATATCTTTATTACAAAAGAAAGACTATGACAAATTACAAATCTGTAACTAATTTTGTAGCTAGTCATAATAGCTATGAAATATGTAAGAAAAAAGTTTGATTTTTGTTCCTGTTCTTTCATTAATCTAAATGTAAAAAGTTATCTTGATAACCATGTAAAAATAGATTCAAATATTTGAATTGTTTTTCCACGAAATATATATGGATTTCAGGAAAAAATAGTTGGCAGTTGAACATGCATTAATATTACTGCAATTAGAAAAAGTGTCAAAATCAACCTTGTAATCAGAAAAACTTGAGTTTAAATTATGACTTTGTCCCTTAGAAACTTTATAACTTGCTATAATAAGTTACTTAAAAGTGTTAAAGCTTCATCATGCTTTTTAAATTTTATTTTATTATTTTCTTTTATTTTACTTAACTTTATTTGGTAATTTAGTGAAGTGAGTGGTACAATAATTGGCAACATATACTTAGTGGTTTAATAAGAATTTGTTCCCTTCTTTGAGTCAATCAGAGGTCTGTAAGCAATAGTTTAAAAAACCATAGTGGCTCACTTAGTGATGTTAAATAAGATTATTTAAAAGAACACTATGAGAGACTACAGACTCTGGGAAAAAAACTGAGGGCTTCAGAGGGGAGGGGTGTGAGGGACTGGGATAGGCCGGTGATGGGTATTAAGGAGGGCACATATTGCACGGTGCACTGGGTGTTATATGCAAATAATGAATCATGGAACATTACATCAAAAACTAAGGATATAATAAAAAATTATTATAAAAAAATAAAAAAAACACTAGTATATTTGAGACAGTAAATTATTGAATAATTCACTCTATTTTTTAAATGCCATACAGGAAATTCTCAATAGCTAGGAATAATCAGTTTATAGGATAAAAAATGTTTGCTTAAATAGCTTAACTTAAAACAGGGACCAGTATTTTGTAGAAGATGGTATAACACGGGCTTGTATGTTTTTCTCTAGAAGTGAAAAACAATTTAAAGAAAATTTGAAATCTTATATTAACAATTATTTATTTATATTGAAATGTTAACTCAAGAAAAATCACTCAAGTGTAAATATTTTACTTAATTTTATGATAAAACGTATGAGATTAGCATATTTAAATTCGTATTTGACTTTCAGCATGATCATAAAGGCTGCCATTTTTTAAAAAGAATATTGGAGGGTTTTATCAAATATTCCAAGTGTCTAACTTAATCTTTGATATGCACATAATTGTCTTTTTATAAGCTTCATTATTTTTTTTTCTTTAATTTTTAACCAGTTTCACTCTGCCAGGTAAATATTCATTGTCAGTGGCTTTAAGTGTAATTCTACCAGTTCTTTAATCCTTCCTTTGCCTTTACAGACCTAGATTTTTAAAAATCAATTCAAAATTTGTATTCTGTATTTGCAATACACTAATTATATTTTCCATCACCATGACAGCATGATAAATATATTAGTATTAAGTGGTATTGTGTTAGTCAGGATTCTCCAGAGAAACAGAACTAGTAGGATCTCATTCTCTTTCCTCTCTAGATATCTATATGAGGAGATTTATTATAGGAATTGGCTCACACTATAATGGAGACCAAGAAGTCACACTATCTGCTGTCTTAAAGATGGAGAACAAGGAAAGCCAGTGGTGTAATTCGGTCCGAGTTCAAAGGTCTGTGAACCTGGGGAGGCCAATGATATAAGTCCTTATCCCAGTCTGAAGCACAGAAAACTAGAAATGCCAATGTCTGAGGGTGGGAGAAGAAGGAGGTCCTAACTCAGACCAAGAGCAAATGCACCCCTCCTCTGCCTTTTTGTTTTATTTAGGCCCTCAACAGATTGGACCATGCCCACTCACATTTGGAAGGGCATCTGCCTAATGCAGCTCACAGATTCTAATGCTAATCTCTGGTAATACCCTCCTAGACACACCCAGAAATGATATTTACCAGCTGTCTGGGCATCCCTTAGCCAGTCAAGTTGACACCTAAAATTAACCATCCCAGTGACGTTTGGATAATGACTAAATTAGTGGAAAAGATCTGGTTAAGGTAATTTTTCTTTTTTACATAACTTTCATAATTGTAGAGACTAAAATATTGTATAACGAGGAACCCTTATACTATTTAATTATAGTCAAGAACTAACTTATAACTTCAAACCTGCAGCACTGGGGAGCTGTTTCAACTTTGTTTTAAACTGTACTGGGGTAGCAGAATTGGAGTATCATCAAATAATAATATAAGTCTGATCTTTTACCAATATACACCTAATTTTCACAATGCAATGCAAATCTTTGTGCTGAAATCTTAAACCTTAGCATGTTCTGAATGCAAACGGCAGTGTATTTTCCTTATTAAGTATATTTCTGCTCATTTAAAATTTTATTTTTACTTAATAAAAATAAAGTAAAATCAATTAGTCGATTTATTTATTGAAGGCTGTATGTAGTGCTGGGCACCCTACTTTGTCCATAATATATGCTTCCACAAAACATGGATAGACATTGTTTTTGAGGGTAATATGGAATCAAGAATGGAGAAGTCCCATTCCAGCTCCAGTTTTCTGTCATTTATTCCTCTGCCCAGTTCCTCTAATGGTTTCTCTTTTGCCCGTCAAGAGGACCCCATCCTCACCCACGCCCTGCTGCTGGCACCTCCTGTCCTGTTAGCTCCTTCCTCTTTTGTGACTCACAGTTCATGGCGTTTTCCTGCTAATTCCAAATACAGCTGTGTGCTCCTTCTGCAGGAATGCAGTTCTAGCTACCTCCTCTCCTAAATACACTTTTCCCGACATAATGCTTTGGTATCTCACACACCTCATTCAATTTCTACTAAAAGAACACCTTCTCATTTAGTGCCCACCTGCCCACCTTATTTAACACTGCAAAATCTACTGCTTTCCCCCATCCCTGTTTTATTTTTCTCCATAGAACCCGTTAACTTTTAACATGCTTTGCAGTATGCATCTAATTTTCTCAGTGGTCCATTTTCCCCAACTATCTCAAGAGCTCTCAGAAAGCAGCAATTCTCTTTGTTGACTAATGTATCCATAACACCTGGAACAGTACTAGGTGCTCAGAGAAGAAACATGGACAGGTTAACTGAATAAGTCAAATACATATTCTCAGAATCACTCTAGTTTTTAGGGTCTGAATTAGCAATCACTATGAGCTTACAGAAATGAGAAAAATGGTAAGTTTTTTCCCCCTATATATTTGAAATAAAGAAAATTCCAGATTTAATCTTAAAGGAAGACAATGGTTGTTGTTCAGTTCTGCCAGGAAATGAGTACAACAGGTTGGTAGTGGCGGCTTTTAAAGGTCCCCATCACAACAGAAGAGTGTTTGGTTAGCGCATGGAATGGAACAGGATCAGGGAAAGCAGTTCCCATCATCAGGCTTCTCCCCCCACTTCGTTGTGATCTGCTATTTTCAGGCCTTGTTTACGTCTTATGAACCAACCCAGGGAGTGATGTTTATGTGATCTGCATATGTCCAGACATTTGTGTCTATCAAATTAGTTGTTATTTGATTTAGAGGGTGATATGCCTCAAAACACAGCAGAGGCAGCCAGTAGCCATAGTCTAGAACACAGGGAAGCTCAAGGACCTCAGTACAGTTTGAAGAAACAGTATGGACCTGTTGCTTTCTGAAAAAGGCAGGGTAGACCTGGGTAGACACGGCTTTATCTATTTACCTTTTAAGAAAGGTTTGGCCCTTTCTTAATGAGTGAGATGTGAGTTGAACACACACACACCCCCACACACACTCTCACACATCCCTATACAATATTATGTGTATGTGTGTGATATCTATCTATATGTATAACGTTTAGAAGAATGAAATATGCAAATTACATTAAATAATAAAATTATATATGCTACAGTAGCATTGCTAGAGATCGATGCCTTTGCCTGCATACTTAAACCTGATTACTGAATATTAGAAGAGACAAATGTCCTTGATAATTAAGTGAATTAAAAAGCAATTTGCAACTGAGGGAACCTAAATAAGATGTTTGCATAATTCTTTAAAGCTGATTGTACACAAAGTGGGCAGGGCAAATATTGGAAGGATACATTGAAACATAATTTAAAGCATGCAATTATAGCATAATTATCTGGGAAGCAGCAATGGCAGAGTGACAGCTTGTTTGAAGAATCTGAAATGGGCACACAGGGAGGACTGTTTGCCTCTGATCAGGAGACTCAGGTTCTCTTCCCAGTGGTGGTGCTCATTAAATGGGCTCCTCCTTAGGTAGAGAATTTTTGTGTTACTGTCTTTGCTTAATAGCACAATCTATAAAATAAGAATAATTAAACCCATTCTGTCTGTCTTAAAAGTAAAGCAGCTTAATGCAGGTATATATATATATATATCACTGCACTGATGCTGGGAGATCCTGGGTTTAAATTCTTGTTCTTTCATTTACTGCCATGTGTGACCTTAAACCTGATGGAACTCCATTTCCTAAAAGTACTACTAATACTTATCATATAATGATTAACAAAGACTAAGGAAGATAAAACCTTACTTATATACTTGAATATTCACACAGTACCTGGCACATTCAGAATATTCAAATATGTTAAATATTTTTTTTATTATTTGCATTGCTTTGAGCATTTATGATAGCATTTTAAAGTCTTTTGCCTATCATATTTCTTATATACATTATATATGCTAATTTTATTTCATATTGATGAATATGTAACAGCATTTTATCACAATTAACAACTTTATTTATAAAGATATTGATAGAGTAAGTGCAAGTGGCTTCTGAGTAATTTGGTAATGGGAGTCATTAACAAACAATCAGAGGAGAGGAGTTTGCATTTATTCTACATTTAGCTAAAAATTTCTCAGACAACAGTCAACCCTGAGTAGAAATGTCCTTACATCTCACTGGATTTTGGCAATACTATTTCTTTCTTTTATCTCTTTATTCCAGGAGGTGCTAACAGCTTTATACAATTGATGGTCTCTTGGGGCCATGCGTTGACAACTCTTGTTTCATCCCTTAATTATTTCCACAATTGTGTATGTAGTCCTTTTATTAATTTATTTCTATTTGGACCATGTGGGGTCAATCCCATTTTCTGTGGGACTCTGACTGACAGTGTTCTGTTCCAGAAGTAGCCCTCAAGATGGTATTCAGTATTGGATTGGGAAATACAGAGATGGCACTGATACACTTGCCAGGCACTATTACCATAATTATTCAAATTATCCTTATCATGAGGTGGAAGAGAAAACTTTGGAGATCAAATGCCTGTTTTACTTGATTGCAGTTGAGATTATAAATGCTGGGAGTTAGACAAGTTGCCTCTCTCTGACTGCTCCGGAGAGTTTTCAAAAAAAATAAAAACAACAACAAAATGGGCTTTGAATTTCCAACTTAAGTATTAAGTGGAACAGAAAATGTCTATGGTGAACTTGAAAATCCTTATTGTTTCTTGTATTTGCAGGACAAATATGGCTGAAGTTCAGGTCTAAAATATAATTTAGAAATTGCAATATCACAAGACCAATTAAATTTAGGATTTCACAAGTCTTATGTTGAAGTGAAGGCACTGATTATGAAAAAATGGAGCCTTGCAATTTGGAATAGGAATAATTGGATAGACAGATAAAACAGAGAACCTCAAGCAACCTAATATCCCTGAACCGTCATTGCCAAAGATATCTACCTATTCTCTCCTGTCTGATGATTGCATAATGATCCTGAATAACTTCACATAAAGCTGGTGTCCCCTGCTTCTTTTAAAGAGTTTCTATTACCAGGTTTTCACGGTCATGGCTCATCAAGAAAATGAAACTTTATATATCATTATTTCAATGACTATTTTCTCAATTTTCCCAAGGACTGTACATCGCTAACACCATTCTAGATTGATAGGCAGTAAGTTAATTCATTACATACACCATACATACATACATACATACATACAATGTTTGGTTTTGTCGTGGAGCTCCCAGATGTGAAGGACTGGCTTTTGATCCTACTGTGTGTTAAATAATAGTCTAGAGGAGGACTGCAAGTCTTTCCTGGATGGAAATAGTAGGTATGCAAAAACAAAACAAAACAAAACAAAAAAAAACAACAAAAAAAACAACAAAAAAACACAAGTAAGACCATACTACTTTGTATCAACAAGAACAGGATTCAAATTCAAAGGGTAGTAAGCAAAAAGTTGCAATGTGATGTTGGATTGGTCCAAATTTTATTGATTCATTCAATAAATGCATTCATTCTGGATTTTCAGTGTAATTCCTCAGTTCTAACAGGGAGATCTAACAGTTTGTTTTAAGACTTCCTTCAAGCCTAGACTTCATAACCTACTTTCAATAAGATCCAGATCCTAGAATTCCCTTGCAATAATGTAGAGTGAGGAATAAAAAGCTTAAGGAAATTGCAATGGGGTAAATTTAATCCATGCAACCTGCTCACCCATCCTACAAGCTGCAGTGTTCAAGAGTAGCACTGAATGTTCAATTTATCATGGTATTCACTGTTGGAATAGCCTAGAAATCTCTGATTTTAATGGCTTAATCGTCAGGGGCATGGTGCGTGCCATAGAGCACAAGGATAGTGTAGTAATCACAATGTTTTCACCCACAGGGACCCACAGGTGACAAATTGATTATAAGGTCTCTAAGAATGACATACCTTAACAGCCTACCATGGTACTCATCTACATAATCCCACTGGGTAGAAACCTGATTTGGGTTGGTGTAGCGGGAATTTTTAGACTTCTGTACATTTTATATACTTAAATGAGTTCTAGACTAGTGTCCCTTTAATGGCGTAAAGTTGGGTCAGCTAGAGAAGAATCCTATAATTTGGACACAAGTATATACTGTAGACCTTTCTTTAAGCCTCTACCAGAGGAAGCCGCAGCCATTTTCAGTCACTGTGGAAAAAATAATAGATCTTTTAGGGACTATTAGATATTGCTACTATGTTTCAATGGTCAGAATGGAGGTTTATGGAGGACAGGTGACAAATGAAAACCTGAAAACCATGAAAATGAAAATTTCTCAGAGATTTCAGTACACTGTCATACCAAATTTACAGTTGTGTTCCTAGTTCCTGAATGTGTATCTATAATAGAGTAATAGACACCCTTAGCAACTTGCAGAATATGCCCATTGGATTCTTGACTCACCGAATCAGAGCCACTATAATAACAGATGCTAAGCAGAATCCTATGGAACTGTACCTCCCACAAAGCACGCGCCTGAGCGCGTGCACCCCCCTTCCTGCATGTGCGCACGCACACACAAACACACACACACAGAGTGCCAAATAGTGAACCATAACAATATTGCAACACTGGACAAATTGAAAAGATTAGTGCCATTATCAAATCTTGAAAGATGAATAAATGGTGAATCCTGTTGCATTCCTGTTCTACCTGGTTGTTTGTCCTGCATAAAAGGATGTGAATGAGGTAAGGATACCAAAAGTGACTGCTATTTCTGATGTAATGGGATAGAAAGGAAGCAACACAACTTCTAGTACCTGCTTGCAACTCTTAAGGAAGCAGATGTGTCTTTCTCATTTGTGACATGTAAGAGGAAGAGAAATCTGTATAGCTTCATTGCTTTGCCTGTGGACTATGTCCACTCATTTTCTCATTGTAATAATATGGATTTGATCGGTCTGGCTCACCTTGATATCCCATACAACATCACACAGGATCCATATGTTGGTGTCCTCATGCTGAATGGATGTAGTGAGTAGGACATACAGAGTGTCCTAAACTGCTTATTAAAATATATGTATGTTGAGAATGGGAGAAAAACTCAATGATAATTCAGGTGCCTGCCATACTGTTTCTAGAGAATTGGTGTTCTCTGTCATGCTAGGTTATCTCATAGAAGTTAAAGTCAAATGGCTGCACCTCACACTGCCCACCATAGGCTTTTTGACAGGCTTTTTATATGGATGGAATTAACCTATCTACTAGGTACATGTAGAGTTTTGAGTAGAATTCAGTGTAAAGGAAGAGCTCTGTAACGGGCTTAGGCCCTGTCACTTGGTTTTTTGACTCTGAAGATCCAAAGGTAACTGAGGCAGAGTTATTTCTTCCTTTCTCTCTCAATGAACTGTTTTGGCTCTGGCCATTGCTGTGCCCCTCCAAGACCAACTCCTGTGAAGTCCCTACAAGTAATAGCTACTTTTATGTGTTAACTTGGCTGGGCCGTGATGCCCAGGTATTTGGTCAAACATCATTCTGTGTATTTCTGTGAGGTCCTGTCTAGATGACATTTACATTTGAATCAGGGGACTTTACGTAAAGGGGATTACCCTTCATAATGTGCATGGACTTCATCAAATCAGTTCATGGTCTGAATAGGACACAAAGCTGACCCTCCCTTTTGCAGGAGGTAATTCTGTCAGCAGACTGACTTCAGACTTGAACTGTAACTCTCTTCTAAGTCTCTAGCCTGCTAAACTAACTCGTTAGACTTGGCCTCACCAAGCCTCCACAGTCACATGGACTAATGCCTTAAAATAAATCTATCATATAACTAATTAAAATGCATTGATTTATATACTATTTAATGAATAACAATGAATAAATAACAATTATTGATAAATATTTAATTATTAGATAAATTATATATTACTTGATTATATAGTGGATATATCCTATTGGTTCTGTTTCTCCAGAGAATCCTAATACAATTCTCTATTGTTTCTGTTCTCATAGAGATTTGATAACACTAGTTCCTTCCCTTATTTCTTAAGCCCAAGCAGCCATAACAGCTTTCTGCTCTGGGTAGTTTGGATGCCTCAGTATCCCTTGTTTGTTCCCTTAACCTTCCCCATAAATATGTAACTAATTCCTTCATTAGAGTCTTTTTTGAAGTATTTAGGATGAATTCCTGTATACGTGGAGATCTTAACTGGCAAAACACCATATTTTACCATTACTTTTTTCCCCCTTTTTTAAGTATCATTTTTTAAAAAGATTTTATTTATTCATGATAGACAAAGAAAGAGGCAGAGGGACAAGCAGACTCCCCACAGAGCAGGGAACCCATTGTGGGACTCAATCCCAGGACCCTGGATCATGACCTGAGCTGAAGGCAGGTGCATGACTGACTGAGCTACCCAGGCGTCCCTTTTTTAAGTTTCAAAGTGTTATGCATTGGGTCCCCAACACAATGATGCTTTGGATCTTTCATGAATTTTTGATAAAAGAAGTCATATCTTAAAATGAATCTATTTGCAGAGATATGGAAATTCCTCTGTGAACTAATTAAAATTCCTCTATGTAACATGTGCCAACCAGTATATTCACTATCATAAAACTTACACATTAAGAGCTGAATTAAGTTAATTTGTTAACTTTCTATTTGCAAATTGGACAATTGATCTGGCAGCTTCAGGTAAATGAGTAATAAATCCAGCACTTAAAATTTACAATAAAATTTTTAAATACTTAAAATATTAAATAAACTAAACATGCTTATGAAATAAAATATATGTACATATATTGTTATGAACCTTTATTCTCCTTATTGAATAATAATTTTATTTGGAAGTAAAGAAAAAAATGATTTCAAATAGTGAATGCTACTTGAACCTGTAAGATGACAAGACACATAAAAATACACTGAAGACGCATAACTTTTTTATTGCCATATGTTTTAAAATAATTACAAGAACATAAAATACATCTGGGAACTTGCCTCAATTAGAAATCTTGCTCCTCAGGGAAAAATGGTAATTTAGAAAGCAGGAGTTTCTTATAAACTGAAAAGATTCACATGATTTATTAATGTCCATTAAGTCACGAGTAAAGAAAATAGATCTTTAGGATCTCTAATTGAATGAGGACAGATAAGATTTCTAGCAGAAAAACAATAATGTTTTTAAAGAATTATGACTATGATCAGGTTTTAGTGATAAAATTGGATGATTAACTCACTACCTGTAACAAACCGAGAGTACACTAAAGTCTGGAATGTCGTTCTAACTCTGCTAAATCTGTGTGCCTTCCAGGTCATTCTTCAACTATCAAAAGCAAATAAGTATTTTTTTCCCATTTGCTGCTTACTTATTTATGGAGTTAGCTATTTAGTTATTCAGTTACTTAGTTATGGCAAGAGGCCCTCCTGTTGGACCTTGGCTTGGCTTTATAACATCAAGTAAGGGTAGGCAATTTGGTAGTTTATCAGTTAGCGTAAGACACTAATCCAAGAATGCAAAACGTCTCTATGATTTTTATTTTTATGTACCAACCATATCTTTCCCTGTAGAGATAAAAGCATTCTAGGTAAAAAGGTTTCTAATGGCAACGTTGACTACTCTTGGCTCAAAAAGGAAGAAAAAAAAAAAGAAAGACGTACACTTTGAGAACTCACGTGTCCATCTGGTTCCCCACATAGACAATCACAATGAAACTTTCAATGTGGATGATCCTGAAAATTCTTGCTGAAGTAAGAAATCCCCCTAACTCATATCTTCACAAACCCAGGCCTTGTCCATTCTGTCTCCAACTATCTGTTTTCTCATCTTCCCACCATCCACGTCTGAGCTCAACCACCACCATTTTTGAACCTTTTTTTAAAAATTTAATTTATATTTTTGAGAGAGAGAGAGCGAGCGAGTGAGAGAGAGAGCATGAGTGGCAGGAGGGGCAGAGGAAGAGGGAGAGAGAGACGCAGACTCCCCACTGAGCAGAGAGCCTGGCAGGTGGGGCTCCATCCCAGGACCCTGAGATCATGACCTGAGCCAAAGGCAGACACTGATCAACTGATCCACCAAGATGCCCCTGATTTGAACCATTTTAACAGTCTTAAAACCAGTATCTTCTGTCCAGTAAAGCTTCCATATTATCTATATTCTACTCCAGCAGAATATCTTTTTTTTTTTTTTTAATGTGAATCGCTCATGCTTTACAAACTCTTTAATTCCCCCATCCTCTCCCTATGAGTAAGAGTAAAATCTTGGCAGGCCCAAAGTGCCTTTTCCACTTTAACCTTTCCAGCACTTGTCAACCTCACTCTACACCCTCAAGCACACTGCACTTGTTTCTCACTTTAGAGTCTTTACACAAATTGCTCCCTTAGTCTGGAGAATTCTAACTTATTTTTCAGTCTTAGCTTAAATGTCATTTCCTCCAGCAAGTTTCCCTGACCTTCAGTCTAGGATAAAATGTCTTGATATATGCTCTTGTAGCATCCTGAAATTTCTGAACTTCACTTTCTGGGTGCTTGTTTGATGGGTGTCTCTTTCCTGAACTATTCCATGAGGACCAGAGCCCTGTGTGCTTTCTCTATGACTGCATCCCTTACTCTCGGCTCAATGCATGACATAAAGTAGGTATTAAATTTCTTTTTTAATCAACAAAAGTTTCAACAGTTCCTCTTAGAGCTGCCTTACAGAACTCATACAGCGAGTACTCAGCTTTTGATGGAAATTAATATAAGAATTAGCTTTTAGAAGAATATATTTTTATAAGTGTCAGAGGCTGATTTTTCATAAAATACCCAGGGAGGTTTTCTATCTTTATATATGATCTTTTAAGATATTTATTATGTTACTTATTGTATTATTTAGAATATTTTGCCCTCTTTGCTAATAAACCTGCATATGTTTATTGTTCAGAAATAATCACTTTTTAATCAATATTTTCTAGCACAACTACATATCCTCTTTTTTCCTTCCATCTACCCCTTTATTACTCAATTGTTTAATGGGACTTTTGAATCTGTGTCTTTTATTGTACTCAGCCTTGGATCCCTTTGGAATTAAACATACTATAAATAATAAATTAGGAGCAGTTGAAAATCTATTTCAGGATTAAACAATTTCTCCAGTAATCATCTCTCATATTTTACAGTCTTCTACAGAAGTGATCCCTTAACCAAACAGTTGAAACACAAGGCATGAGGAATTCCTCAGGTTTTCCAGTGTTATCACAATTTACAAAAGCATAGTGAATACAGATATTTCTGCACACTCAATATAAGATTTCTGTAACACAGTGCATTCTATAAGGTCACATACGAACAATTTCAAGGCTTAAAAAAAATAAGGTTAGAGCCTGTGTAATCAGAGAAGGAATAGAAATAATTCTAATAATAATCAGTGATGTTAAAGAGATATGGTAAAGTTCTGATAAATTAAAGAATACAAAGATGAATATATGATTGAACTTCAGGAAAAATAGGAAAGTCAGTTGATAGAACAGGGGATAAGGAAGGGTTGAAGATGCTCACTATGAAGAAAAAATGAAATTTACAGAGATCAGGGAGAATTTTCCAGGAAATTTGTCCAAGACAAATCACTGGGCTGCACTGAGACAAAGGGGAAAAAAAAATCGGAGTGAATGGCATCATGTAGCAGAGGCCCTGGTGCAACTTGCTGAGTTAGCTCTGTTAAGATACACGGTAAGAATACGCTGTACTTGTAACAAAGTAACAACCATGTGCCACAAAATGTTACAGGTACAGGCAGGGGAAAATTGTGTATTCTATTCAATGTAAGTTTCATGTTAAACAGGTATCATTTCCCTATTTACCGAACTCTTGTTTTCATGAGAGTTTTAAGCTCCAATTTTCATTACCAAACCATGTTTTGAAACAGGCAGTACACACTATATTTGCTCTTTGCTGTAGAGGAACTAATGAATATGAAAGTAGCTTGAACCAGTGCCTCTCAAGCTATAATATTCACACAAATCGTCTGGAGATCTTGTTAAAAAGCAAATTCAGATTCAAATTCAGTTTGTCTGGGAAGGACCTCAGAATATGCATCTAGAGGATGCATATGTTATTAGCCCACAGAACATACTGTAAGTCTATCAAAGGTCTAGAGCAGCACTGTCCAATGGAAATGTCAGCCAAATGTGTAATTTTATATTCTTAGTAGCCACATTAAAAATAAAGACAAGTAGGTGAAATTAATTTTAGTAATACTCTTTATTTAACCTAACATATCCCAAATAGTATTGTTTCAACAAGGATCAATATAAAAATTTTAATGAGATATTTGAAATTCTTTTTTCATACATCCCTATTTGAATGTTACCTTCTCATCATAAATATTTGACATTTTCAGGTTTCATAAAATTTATGTTAGAAAAAATAAAGTCACATATCCACTTGTTCTAAACATACTTAAAAGTATCCAAAAAACTGACTCAAGTATCAGTTTTTAAACTTGATGAAATAAAATAAAATAAATTTGGTACCTAAATTGCCACATTTCAAATGCTTAGCTGCCATATGTAGTGAGTGCCTACCATATGGGGCAGCCCGGAAACACAGAATATCGTAACAGAACAGTTTATGGCAAGTTTCAGGAAACAACATCCAATTTCTCTTTCCATACATATTGTTTGATATTTTGTGCTAGACATTTTGCTAAGAGCTTTGGCTAGATAAACTTAAGAGGAGGGAGGGACTTAATTTTGAGGATATAAAATTGCATTAGAAAATCCAAGAGCAGGAATTCAGCTGCGTCTCAGTGGTTAGAACTTAGAAATATGAAATCAATAGGAAATACATGTTCATTTGCTCTGTATTCACTTGGAAAAAAAAAAAAATTCTTCTCACTCCCGTTAAGACATCATCTGTCTTCTCTCTTTATCCACATCATGTGTGGAGGATGTTTATCCCCAGACTCCTCAGGGTACATACTGTACTGGTTATTTGCCTGTTGTCCTTCAGTACTGAGGCCGCTCTCTTTCCTCTTCTCTGTGATACTGGACTGAGGCTTGCAAATTACGTTCCTCAGACTTTCTTGCTAGGTGGCGCTAGGTTTCTGTCCAGAATCAAGTGAGAGTGACAGGCAGGAGGATGGAAAAAGGGATTTTTAAATTTCCATACCTTGTCACTTTCACTTTGGTAACGGAGGGCAACTATCGCTCTATCTATCTCTGGAAAAGTTGAGCACCCTTATCACCAGATGCTAGTATGAGGCAGATGATGATCCCTTACTCTTCTGAGAAGTAGTCCTGCGGTGCCTTCCTCAGAGATATACGGTTCTTCCAGCTCCTAGATTTGGGTAGTACCTTCTCTTCACTTTCGTCTGTGGGAGCTAACTCCTGGGTTAACTCAGTCTTCCTGCAGGCAGTTCCTTCCTAGGCATTCATACAGGAGCTAGGTCGGCTCAGCAGGCAGCATCTGCTTGGTGCAGGTGATAACACCCAGGGTAACCTCAGGGTTTCATTGTTTGCTCTCTCAGTCTTCTAACATCTGATGGACCAATCTGCTCTATTAAACCTCCTCTTTTCAAAGAACATCACATAGTTTTTGTTTTCCAGACTGACCCTGACAGGTACATTTCATGTAGAGGATAGCTCACTGCAGTCCCTCAATTACTATTCCAAATGATAGGAGAGAGAATTCTACTAGTGTATATTATGCCAGGTGTCTATTCTTGATCTATCAAACTACAGCAAAGATAACAGTTTCTTGTATTTGAAAACAATGGCATCTGAAATCCACCTGTATGATGTTGTGATTTGACAGAATTTGTTCTCATAGACGATAAAAAATGGGCTATACAGAAACTTCATAATAATTCTGCCTAAGGGATAATTAAAAATGCAAAACTCCATATACATAGCTATATTGATTTGATAGCCTTGATTCACTTGGCCATCCTTCCCGTTAATTAAACAAATTTCATAATTCTTACCTAACTGAAGTACTTGGCTTTTGAAATTATTCCATTTCCCTGAATCTTTGCCAATTAAAAAATATTCTCCACAGGATGTTTGCTGAGAGTATAAAGTCATGATACCCTTTCTGTGTGAATAAAATATTATTTAGTCTAAACACTTCTTCCTTTGGCTAATATTTCTTTTTTTTTTGTCTTTACATGAATATTCCTCAAGAGTTCCCTGCATGCATTATTTCTAACTCCTTTCTTTACATTTGTCATAGAACTCATTACTTTCAGGAATTCACCCCAATATCTATACAGAAATTAGTCATGTCAAAATCAGCAAGGACCCCTCTATTGTTAATCCCACAGCCCAGTTCCACTGGATCTGTCAGCAACATGTGTATACTTGATCACATCTTCCTATTGATTTATTCTCTTCACTTGGCCTAGAGCCCACCATATTCTTCTGCTTTTCCATTTCCTTTATGTATCCTCATTGTCTCCCTGACATCTAGATGCTGGAGTGCCCCAGAATTTAGTCCTTCACTCCCTCTGCGACCTTATCAGTTCTCTAAGCTTTAGACAGGCTAACAAATCACAAATCTATATATCTTTGGCTCTTTGGCTCTAAACTCTTCCTTGAATTCCACATTCATATATGGCCCAATCTTTGAAATCTCTACTTGAATATCTAACAGGAATTTCAAACTTAAAATGTTACCAAAACAAAACTTGCAAGCAAATTCAAATAAACTTATTGTACAAACTAAGAATATTGTCCAACGCAATACCAAACCTGTCCTTCCTTCTAATTGCCTTTTCCATTTTAATATATGACAAGTAATATTCCCACTTAGCCTAGAACATTTCACTCAACTTTTGCTTTTCATCTTTTATCCTTCAGTCTAAGCAAGCAAATTCTATTGGCTTTACCATTAAAATATCTACAGAAACTGACCACCTCTCTACAACTTATAGTTCTACTGTCCTAATTCAAGCCAACCTGATTTCTCTAAAATAGATTATTTCAATAATCTCCTAATTGGTGTCTTTGCTTTGTCCTCTGACCCTCACAGACCTTGTTTTAACACAGCAAACATAGTGACTCTTTAACACACACTTAATATTCCTTACCATGTGTTTTATAAACACTAGATCATTAAATACTTATGATACTTCTCTGGAAAAGATACAACTATTACCCCCAGTTTACCCATGAGAGAGCTGAGCCACAGTTAGGGAAAGCAAATTGACAAAGATCCCCTCACTGATTAACGTCAAAAGTAAGGGCCTAGGAGGGAGGTTAAGATGGCGGAGGAGTAGGGGACCTTTTTCAGCCGGTCCCCTGAGTTGAGCTGGATAGGTACCAGACCAGCAGGAATATCCACGGAATCAGCCTGAGACGCAGGAAGATACATCTGGATCTCTACAAATGAACATCTCCAGCGCTGAGTATCGAGGTACGAAGCGGGGAGCC
>NC_048235.1:8603387-8617728 GCF_002007445.2 Ailuropoda melanoleuca | reverse complement strand
TTTTTTTTTTTTTAAAGATTTTATTTATTTATGTGACAGAGAGACAGCCAGCGATAGAGGGAACACAAGCAGGGGAGTGGGAGAGGAAGAAGCAGGCTCCCAGCGGAGGAGCCCGATATGGGACTCAATCCCGGAACGCTGGGATCAAGCCCTGAGCCGAAAGCAGACGCTTAACGACTGCGCTACCCAGGCGCCCCCAGAATCCATTCTCTTAACTGCTATGTGATACTACATCTCTTATTCCAATAAAAATCACATCATGTCACTCATCTGGTTAAAAAATTCAAATGAATTCCCATTTTGCTCAGATCAAAAGCCAAAGCTTTCAACATTGTTTAAAAGGCCTTGCATAGGCTAGCCTCTGGTCATCTCTTTCTTTCCATGCTCTTTTCCTTGCTTTCAATTCCAGCTACATTGCCCTCCTTGAGGACTTTGGGACACTTAGAACAAATTCATGTTTTGGGCCTTCAAACTTGATGCTCCCTCTGCCTGGAATTCTCTTTCCCAAATGTCCACACAGTCTGTTCACTCACTTCTATTAGATCAATATTTGAGTATCGCCTTCTCGGTGAGGTTTTACTTATCAATCTATCTAAAATCCCCTATCCTCATCCCCTGCTTCACTTCTTTATTTTTCTTTTGGGAGCTTTTCCAATACATATATGTTTTACTTATTTATCATATTTTTGGTCTTCCTCTCCCCTGTCCGAGTGCAAGTTTCATGAAGGAGGGAATTTTGCTTGGTTTTGTTAATTGCTCTATCCCCAGTGTCTGACAAATAATTGCTCAATTTGCTGAATAAATAAATAAACTTTTTTTTAAAATTGGAATTTATTTAATGACAAGTATCATTTGAAAGTATCAAATCCAGTTTTGTATATAGGTATGATTTCTACCAATATGTCCTATATGTTGATTTCTAATTAATTTATTGAAGAGAGGGCCTGGTAAGCATAAAAAAATTGCAAATTTGGACAAAAAATACTATTCAAAGCAATAGGGATGTAGGGAGAAAATACATGGAAGTGGAAGGATTATAAGAGGCAGAGGCTAATAAGTACATGGGCTAATCTGGATCTCACACAAAATTGATTCAAATTGTCAAAGTAGTACCAGGTACATAAATAAAGCAGTTATTATTACTATTCTAGTTTATTATTTCCCTTAAATAATGAAATTCTGATAGGGATATTGTGTGTCCCTGGCAAATATTTCAAAGCAAAAATATCAGATTTGGATGATTCGAATCTGATAATGGCATTCTACCATGTAAATAGATGGTGATAAATTGATACATATATTTAATTTGAGAATAAGTAAACAAACAAAGAAAAGTAAGAAAATGGGTAGAGAGAGGCACCTGGGTGGCTCAGTTGGTTAAGCATCTGCCTTCAGCTCAGGTCATGATCTCAGGGTCCTGGGATGGAGCCCTGCATTGGACTCTCTGCTCAGCGGGGAGTCTGCTTCTCCCTCTCCCTCTCCCTCTCCCTCTGTGCTCTCTCTCTCTCTCAAATAAATAAATAAAAAATTAAAAAAATAAAATTATATTATAAAAAAAATGGGGAGAGAGTGAGAGGAAGGGAAGAGCATCCTATTTCTATAGTCATGGACTCTAGGGAAGAGACTTCTTGGGGATTCAAGGGAGTTGATGGAGTAAACACAGTAACAAGTAAAAAAAAAAAACACAGGTAAACACAAATCTTTACTATAATGATTAACTCAGGGGTTTTAGAAGTGAAAAATTGCAGTGGAAATTGGTCATGTTTACAATCCTCTATTTTCTTATTCTGATCCTAGAAAGCACTTATGAGTCATCATTTTACACAGAGAGTAAGTGGGACAAAGAACAACTTGAACCACTTGGCTAAGAGGAGTGTTCCTGAGATTAGTTCCCAGACTTGTACTGGGTTCCATGAAGCAAGTTGTTTCATGGTTCTGCGTGTTCCCTCCCATGTAGGAAAAAGAATTTAATTTATTTAGTGTTTACCACAATCTCGGAATATATATTTTTATTTTGTTTAAGCTAAAAAAATAAACACATTTAGAAAAACAATATTAAAACCATAATATGCAGGAGTAATTATGACAGAATACCATTTTATTCCATTAACATATGGTAACAGGTAATTAGTTAACAAGTGCATTTTCTAAATTTTGGCTAGTGTCCACATGTAGATGAAAATAAATCAGGCATCATAATACTAAAAGAAAAAGTCACTTTTCTCCTCTGTCATTACCTATTTAATAAGCCAATATAATTAAACTAGCTTGGATAAGTAAACTTGCTCAATGTTTTTCGAAGTTTATAGAAACAATTTAAGGGGCAGAGTAACAGCACATTTATAGTTTGCCTTACAG
Organism: Ailuropoda melanoleuca; assembly: GCF_002007445.2. Lineage (NCBI taxonomy): Eukaryota > Metazoa > Chordata > Mammalia > Carnivora > Ursidae > Ailuropoda > Ailuropoda melanoleuca. The sequence goes on along the minus strand of NC_048235.1, from coordinate 8,615,370 downwards.
CTAACAGATGTGCAATCATGCCAGAGTTGTATATTTTTACTTTAAATAGTATTAAATTTAATTCTTTCTCTTCCTTAAAGTATAAAACAAAATAAAGTCTCTTACCAAGTTTTCTCGCAGTTTCAAGAGTAATGTGCCCTAGCTCCCATCAATGTGTGTTTGCTGTGACTATTGAGGAATTCAGAATAAAACACAGGTGTCTCTAGAACTAGACAGATGTAAATTCGACACTTCTGAAAGCAAAAAGGATTTGTTTGGCACACAGTCTCCATTTTCCCCAGGGATCTGAGAATAGTAGAGGAATTTAATTTCGAAGGCCCAGTATAAAAGTTTCTAAAATATGTTTTATACAATATATATAAGACAGTCATTGATTCACTGGAATAAGAAAAAGGGATTCACAACCGAATTACCTATGATGCCCTTGTACACTTTCAGGCAGACTCTTATGGAATCAAAGAATGTAAAAATACGACAATCTTCTATAACGATCTTTTATAAACTAACCGAGGACATTCTTCATTCTGTTGGACGACATGTCTGACAGTTGTCGGTGCTACAAGATCTATGAAAGTATTGTCCATGAGTTCAAAAGCATCAAAAAATTGTACAGCAAAGAAGCTGTAAGAGAAAAATGCAATTCCTAATACTGTGTAAAATAAAAAAGCCATTTTCTTCTGAAACGTGTCTTCTTAATTAATTTTTTTAGTCAAAAATATGTGGGTCCAAATGTAGTACAAACCTACAGCATACCAGAAGAGTCATGATTTGAAAGTGACACTTTAATGTTTAGTTGTTAAAGAGAATAAATAGTATTTGGGTGGAAATTTATGGAATATTTCCTAATTACTTACCTACCATTATTATCTAATATTAGTAATAAATTCTGTTTTTCCAGACACAACTATTTTTCTAGAAACCTTAAGCAAAACACTTCCAAAATTTTGAGAGTTGACAGATAAAGATTGAGGATCAGGTGAGGCCATTTTCAGACTTTAAAATTCAGCTTTTAAAACAGTAAAATAAATAAGACTTAAAGAAGAGTCTCATGTCTATCACAGAGTTGGAAAACACTTGATCTCAGGTTCAGTAATACTGAAGTTGGTTTATAAGAACTTGGTTTTGCTTTAATAGTTGGTAGTACTTTTGTGGCCATATAGGTTTTTCTTCCCACTTCCTGTCTCCACTGATGAAAGGGTGAGAAAAGGGAGAAGGAGAGAGAGAGAGATTTTAGTATAAATAACTCTCAGACTTGCTCTGAATAGTGGTCAAAACTGGAAAGATGAATTTTTTTTAATAGATGAAGAGATATAAAACTTTAAACGTATATCTATAATGCACAGTAAGCACCTGCATCATCCTGCTAGATGATTTTAGTTTTGGTAGCTGATTATGGGCATAATGAAGGTTTCATTATGTTTCAACATAGTAATTACCCTTACACATGTGATGTGGAGGAGGAATATCCGCTCTGAAATTTTGCAATTGGCAATTAAATACCTTTTTTTAGGGGGGTATAGTTTTGATAAGAGCTAAGTGTCTCAGTTAACAAACATCTAAGGATTTTAAGTAAGATATCATGGATGTGTATTTCAGAGAATAGTTTTGATTCATAAGCAGGAAAGTAAATTCAAAAAAGTAAAAAAAAAATTAAGAAGGCAAACTTTAAAAACTTTAAGGCAATATTGTCTTAATTTGATTTATCTACTGCAGTACATAACTCATTTCTGTAAGCAAAAGAAAAACTTTTTAAGAATCAAACATATTACATATGCTTTAAAAACAATAAAACAAGTAAACGAAACACAGCACTTCTATTGTTCTGTGTCTCTATCATACATGACTCCCAAATGTGTATACCATTTGGTTAATGGAATTGTGTATTATATGTGTGGATATTTGTTCTACATAGCAAATACATCCCTAGTAATGACAAGAGGCCCAGAGAACTATATTTTCTCTTTTATTTTTAATTTTTTTTGTTTTTTATTTTTTGTGAATAGTCATACTTTTATTTATTTATTTTATTTTTTATCATATAGCTTTTTATTTTTTTTAATTTTATAATAATTTTTTATTATGTTATGTNGTACATAACTCATTTCTGTAAGCAAAAGAAAAACTTTTTAAGAATCAAACATATTACATATGCTTTAAAAACAATAAAACAAGTAAACGAAACACAGCACTTCTATTGTTCTGTGTCTCTATCATACATGACTCCCAAATGTGTATACCATTTGGTTAATGGAATTGTGTATTATATGTGTGGATATTTGTTCTACATAGCAAATACATCCCTAGTAATGACAAGAGGCCCAGAGAACTATATTTTCTCTTTTATTTTTAATTTTTTTTGTTTTTTATTTTTTGTGAATAGTCATACTTTTATTTATTTATTTTATTTTTTATCATATAGCTTTTTATTTTTTTTAATTTTATAATAATTTTTTATTATGTTATGTTAGTCGAATTAAGGAGGGCACATATTGCATGGTGCACTGGGTGTTATACGCAAATAATGAATCGTGGAACATTACATCAAAAACTAAGGATATACTGGGGCGCCTGGGTGGCACAGCGGTTAAGCGTCTGCCTTCGGCTCAGGGCGTGATCCCGGCGTTATGGGNTATGGTGTACTTTATTTTTTAAAAAGTAAACCAGGGGCACCTGAGTGGTTCAGTAGGTTGAGCGTCCAACTCTTGGTTTCAGCTCAGGTCATGATTTCGGGGTTGTGAGATGAAGCCCCACATCAGTCTCTATGCTCAGCACAGAGTCTGCTGGAGATTCTTTCCCCTTCCCTTTACCTCTGCTCCTCCCCCCACTCTCTCTCTCTCTGAAAAAAAAAAAAATAAAATCTTTTAAAAAAAAGTAAAACCACTTACCTCACAAACACATATATGCAGAAGTCCATATATCCTATGTCTCCCTGTCTTTGGTAACTATCTCTTCTCAAGAAGGGCAGAAATATCTAGAGAAAATCTGTATTGGTACACCAAAAGAGTAAAGATTTATAAACCTAAATGGTTATATACCTGAAGTTGAGAATAATGTGGCTTCACCAAGGAGAGTTACTCAATTCACAAAATTGTGAGAGTTACTTCATTTAGCACAAACAGTTTTATTGGTAATTTTGGTCATGGACTGTAGGCAAATTCCTCTAAATGTACACAGTTTTTAGTAAACATATTATATCTTTATAATACATAATTTTGAAAATATCCCAGAAATAAAATATTATTTAGAAGACTTACCATGATAATGTGATTATATTTAGACAGTGATTATCTTTCCTTTTTAATAATATGTTTGCAGGGGTGCCTGAGTAGCTCAGTCAGTTAAGCATCTACCTTTGGCTCAGGTCATGATCTCAGGGTCCTGGGATCAAGCCCAGAGTCAGGCTGCCCGCTCTGCCAGGAGCCTGCTTCTCCCTCTCCTTCTGCCTGCCTCTCCTCCCGTTTGTGTGCTCTCTCTCTCTCTGTCAAATAAATAAATAAATAAATAAATAAAATCTTTAAAAAAAAATACTATGATCCCAATTCAGAGTGTCCAAATAGATCTATATTATTAAAGGAAGATGTATTTAACCATTATAGATTTCATTTCAAGGTTAGTATTTCATAATTAAGAATTCAACAAATTTGCTGACCTGAGCATACTTTTTATTCAGATCATTTGATTCATTTTATCCACCAAGTGAAATTATAAATTGTATGACTCTAGAAATTAGTTTCAAGAAGGGAACAAGAAAATCCAGAAATAGACAGAGATTAAAAAATGCTCCTGTACAACCAATGGGTCAAACAAGTTAAAAAAGAAATGGCATATTTTGAGACAAATAATAATTTGAATATAGTATACCAAAACTTATGGGACACAGCAAAAGCAGTTCTAAGATGAAAGTTTATAATAATAAATGCCTACATTAAGAAAAAAATATCTCAAAACAACCAAATTTTGTATTTCAAGGCACTAGAAAATTAAGAACAAATTAAGCCTGAAGTTAGTAGAAGAAAGGAACTAATAAAGATCAGAGCAAATAAATGGAAAAGAGACTAAAAAGAAAATAGAAAAGATCAATGAAATAAGAGCTGTTTTCTTTAAAAGATAAATAAAATAGACAAATCCTTATTTTGACTCAATAAGAACAAATAAGAGGACTCAAAATTACAAATGAAGGAGGAGACATTGAAATAGATATCACAGAAATACAAAGAATCATGAGACCACTAAGAACACTTATATGCCAATAAATTAGAAAACCTAGTAGAAAGGGATATATTCATAGAAACATACAATATGCCAAGACTGAATCATGAAGAAACAGAAAATTTGAACAGATCCATCACTAGTAAGGAAAATATATCAGTAATCAAAATTCTCTCAACAAACAAAAGTCAAGGACCAGATGGCTCTGCTGGTGAACTCTACCAAATATTTAAAGAAGATCTATGCCAATTATTCTCAGAGTTTTCAAAAAAATAAGAGGAGAAAATATGTTCAAACTAATTTTATGAAGGCCAGTATTACCATAATAACAAAGCCAGACAAAGATAATACAAAAAAATTACAAGCCAATGTTCTTGATGAACATAAATGCAAATATTGTCAAAAACATATTAGCAAAGCATATTCAACAATACATTAAGAGGATCACATACCAAAAAAATAAATAAATAAAAATTAAATAATAAAAGGATCATACAAAATCATCAAATAAGATTTATTCCAGGGATGCAAGGATGGTTTAGTATCCACAAGTCAACCAATATGGTATATCACATTAATAAAATGAAGGATAAAAATCATATGGTTACCTCAATAGATGTGGAGAAAAAAAAAACATTTAACATAATTCAACATTCTTTCATAATAAAAACTCAACAAACTGGTTATAGAGGAAAAGTGCATCAATGTAATAAAGATCATACATGGTAAGCCCACAGCTCACAATATACTCAATGATAAAATGATAACACCTTTTCCTCTAAGATTAGGAACAAGACAGGGATGTCCACTCTCACCACTTTTATTCAACATAGTAGTAGAGGTTCTGGCCTGAGCAATTAGGCAAGAAAAAGAAATAAAAGGCAGCCAAATTGGAAAAGAAAAAACAAAACTATCTCCAATTTTCAGATGACATAATATTATATATAGAAAGTTATAGGGGCATTGGGTGTCTCAGTTGGTAAAGCATCTGACTCATGATCTCAGCTCAGGTCTTGATCTCAAGGTCATGAGTTCAAGCCCCATGTTGGGCTCCACATTGGGTGTAGAGCCTAAAGGGGCACCTGGTGGCTTAGTCAGGTAAACGTCCAACTCTTGATTTTGGCTCAGGTTATCATCTGAGGGTAGTGAGATCAAGCCCTGAGTGGGGCTCTGTACTCAGCGGGAGTCTGCTTGAGATTCTCTCTCTCCCTCTGTCCCTCCCCTACCTCTAAAGTAAATAAATAAATCTTTAAAAAATACTAGAAAACAAAATGATTAAAAAAGAAAAGAAAAGAAAACCCTAAGTATTTCACTAAAATATCTCTGAACTAATAAACAACCTCAATAAAGATGCAGGATACAAAATCAATATACAAAAAGTTAGCCATGTTACTATACACCAATTAACCATAAAAAAGAGAAATTAAGAAAACAATTCTATTTACAACAGCATCAAAAATAATAAAATACCTAGGAATATATTTAACCAAGGAGATGAAAAATCTGTACACTGAAAATTATAAGACATTGATGACAGAAATTGAAGAAGATACAAATAAATGATGAGATATCCCATGTTCATGATGGAAATAATTAATGTTAAAATGTCCATACTATCCAAAGTCATCTACAAGTGAACTGCAGTCCCTACCAAAATTCCAACAGTATTTTTCATAGAAATAGAACAAATAATCCTAAAAATTATATGGAACCTCAAAACACCCCCAAATAACCAAAAATGATCTTGAGAAGGAAAAACAAAGATGGAGGTATCACATTTCCTGATTTAAAACTATATTAAAAAGGTATGGTAGTTAGAAGAATATGGTATTGTCATCAAAATAGACATTTAGATCAATTGGAACAGATGTGAGAGTCCAGAAATAAAGCCACTTATGCATAGTGTTTTATTTATGGTAAAGGAGCTAAGAATACACAAGAGGAAAAGGACAATGTCTTCAATAAATGCTATTGGGAAAAATGGACATCTCCATGCAAAAGAATGAAACTGGGCCCCTATCTTACACCACTCGCAAAAGTCAACCCAAGATGGGTTAAAGACTTGAATGTAAGACCTGAAACTGTAAAACTCCTAGAAGAAAACATAGTAGGTGAGCTCCTTGACATCAGTCTTACTAATGAATTTTTGGATTTGACACCAAAAGTAAAGGCAACAAAAGCAAATGAAATGAGTGGGACTACATCAAACTATAATGTTTCTGCTAAGCGAAGGAAAGCATCAAAAAAATGAAAAAACAACCTATGGAATGGGAAAAAATTTTTGCAAACCTATCCAATAAGAGGTTAATATCCAAATAGACAAAGAATTCATACAACTCAACAGAAGAAAAAGGAAAGAAATAAAAAAAGGGGCAAATACGTGAGTAGATATTTTCCAAAGAAGACATACAGATGGTCAACAGGTACATGAAAAAGTGTTGAACATTACAAATCATCATGGAAATGCAAATCAAAACCACAATGAGATCATCTCGCACCTGTTAAGGTGGCTATTATCAAGAAAACAGGAGGTAATAAATTCTGGCAAGGATTTGGAAAAAAAGGAACACAGTACACTGCTTTTGGAAATATAAACTTTTACAGCCGCTATGGAAAACAATATGAAGTTTCCTTTAAAAAACTAAATAGAACAACCGTATGATCCAGAAATTCCACTTCTGGGTATATACCCAGAATAAATGAAATCATTATTTTGAAGACATATCTGTATTCCCATATCATAGCAGCATTGTTCACCATAGCCAAGTATAGAAAAACCTGTCTGTTGCTGGATGAATTAATAAAGAAAATGTAAGATTTTATGTATATATACATTTGTGACCACATGGATTAAACTGAAGGGCATTATTCTAAATGAAATGGGCCAGAAAGAGATAGAAAAAATACAGACAAATATTGTATGGTATCACTTATATGAGGAATATTTAAAAAGAACAAGAGTTGAACTTTTAGAAACAGAGAGTAGAAAAGTGGGTGCCAGGGGATGGAGGTGGAGAAAATAGGGAGAAATTGGTAAAAGGGTACAAACTTTCAGTTATAAGATGAATAAGGTCTTAGGAGCTAATGTATAATATTGTGACTACAGTTGATAACACTGTATTGTACAATAAAATTGCTGAGAGAATAGAAGTAAAATGTTCTCACCAAAGGGTGGAAAAGGTAAATATGTGACTTGACGGATGTGTTAATTAACTTGGTGGGGGAATCCTTTCACAATGTGTGTGTATAGCAAATTACCATGTTGTACATTTAAAATATCTTACAATTTTATTTGTTAGATATGCCACAAAATTAAAAAAATTACTATTCAAGAGAAGTCCATTGTTCTATAATTTCTACTCATTGTTTCATCTGTTAAAAAAAAGAGCTTTATACCTTTGTCAGGAAAGTGACTGTATTTGTTAAACAGTTATATTCTATATTCTTTTGATAGAAGCATAAGACCTTAGATTTTTGTCCCAAAATAAAGTTATAATACCAAAAATTGCCCTTATTTACATGAGATCTCATATTTCCCTTTGGTTGAAGATAATCTTAATTTTTGTTAGGACCTAACAAACCTAGTTTCTTTTTCAGAGATGGGGTCTTAGTTCCTTTCTTGTTTAGAGCAGGTTTCAAATAAAATGCATTCCAAAATATAAGCGCCCCAGACAAGAAGTTGATGTCATAGTGAACACCTGAGTATTTTATCACAGTAGCTGCATTTAATTGCGTCCTATAACCATTGTTAAAATAGCATATTTTCTTTCTACATTCCCTTCTTCTTTCTTCTCTCCTACTACCCCATTTCTATTCTTATTTTAATTTCTTTTAAAATGTTTTTCTTTCTCTAATTCCTTCTTCTTCCCACCCTTCCTTTCTTCAGATGATGGCTATTATTGCTCCAAGACTGAATTACTACTTTACTTCACTTGTACGCACTGGAACTTAAATTTGAGAACACAACTTATTTTCTTATCCAGATCTCTGTTGGAAAAGTAAACATGTCCTGGTCTTTCATAAACAAGTGGTTTTTCAAAAGAAGGCTAGTCAGTAACTGATTTGATTTTTGGTCTTTCAACATTTGTATTTTATTTGGGACTGTTGTACTTATTAACGTTATTCGGGTGGATACCACCCATCTACACTGAGTTTATTTTCTAGCTTAATTCAAGAACTCTGGAATATGCTCACAGAAGATTTTGAAGAAAAAAAGAAATCCTGGTTTTTCTTCATGGGTTTGTGAGTGCCATGTTGGACCCACCTCTCATGGTGGGGAAATCCTGAATAAGACTAATATTATTTTGAGATTTTACTATGCTCCTATATATCAGATACCTTAATTAATAAAATAAATGACACAACTGAGAATGATTATGTGAAGACTGGGTTAAAATTTATGTTGTCATAATTATAATCCTTGGAACCAAAGGGTGAGATGAATTGAGAACTATCTCTGGTTGTATGTCAGTTTTTTTGTATATTGGACTGAATAATCTTTTCTGATATGGGAATATAATAAATGACTCACAGATAGTGAAGTGGTGTATTTGGAAATTAAATGACACTGACCATGAGGTAAATATATACATTTAATTACTAACTAACTGAATCAGTCAGTGTTTAGTTAGTAAAACAGCAGCCATTCGAGGTATTTCAAATGAGAAGAAATTTAACATAGGGATTGGATACCCACAGAATCTTTGGAAGGAAAGAGGGAGTGGAAGTCAGGGATAACTTCTACTGTTACTCACGAGATCAAGAAAGTGCATGATTCACAGGAATCTACTGCCTATGATCTCAACTGCCTGTAGAACGGAAGTGGGAGAACAATCATACGATGATGCAAATTTATGCCTGCCATTTGTCCATGTCATTGTCACTGCTGAAAGAGAATAATGGTGTCCTCTTCTCTTCTGTTGTTTAAATGTAAATATCTTACAATTTTATTTGTCAATTATACCTCAATAAAGCTGAAAAAAGATGTTCTGAAGCCATCTTTGCAGTGATTAAAAAAATATCTGCAGCACATGGATAACAATAAAATTACTTCCCAACAAAAATCAGCAGAAATTGTTTCCTTTAAAAAGAGTCGAGAAATCCACTCTTATGCTTGGGTTATTTCATATCAGATTTTGACTGCTAAGAAGTATCCTTGCTGTTTTTATTAAAATATGGTATAAAGAGTAGACAAATATAATCCATTCCCTCAAGCCATTATTTTATATAAAAATGTGTTGTCTACTTAGAGTTCACTCATAAATCTGTGAGTTAACATGTATAAATAATGCAAAATAAGTAAATTGCCTTACTTCCTGAATATTTTTACTCAAGAAACTGCTGTCTACCTGAAATAGTTATTTTGTTTAAATCACGAGGTGAAATTGGGACTTATCCACTCATGAGTTTTTGTGAATGAATTATGTTACCTTATAAAAATTATATTGATAAATAAAAGTGAACATTCAAAGGTTATAAAAAATATAATCTGACTATGTGCCCCTCAAAAATTAAATTTATATAATGATCTGTACGATTATATATTTGTATACCTATATGTTGTTTTATCATTTTGCCTAAATGACATTTATAAAAATTATAGAAATATCAAGATGCAATTGAAAAGTTGAATATATTCTCTATGTAAGATGTGCATTCAGATTATTGCTAAATTGAGTTTTAAAGAAAGTTCTCCTGTTTTCCATAGTGCCTAATATCTTTCAGACACATTTTTGATTCTATATAGAAATCACAGAAATCTTACTATATTGGCTCTTTCACCAGGGGGAAATAGTAAAGTCAGATAGGGACTCTTGGAAATTCCCTCATAATTCTTGCATACCTGTCTTTTTAAGATTCTGATAAACTCCTTTTAGCTCTTGTGACATGTGTGCATGTGTAGTTAGGAAATACATTCCTGTAACTGATTTTGTCACTACCACACAGAAAAATGATTTACAACTTTTTTGCCATAAAATCTTAGAAAATTGAGAGATAATTTAAAAATAATTAATAAGTACAATTGATAAGTTATATAATAAACACAACTTGAAAAGTCATAGTTTGTGGCAATTAGGGAATGAAAGAAATTTTAGCTCACCAGACATGGAATGGTTTAGGGATACAGGCCTTATTTGGAGTCAGACCATTGAGTTCAAGTTCTAGTAGCCATTAATATGAATTTCCTATCCTGCAAAAATGTGTCTCAATCTTCTTAACCCACATGGTTAATGTGATGGTTTACCGAGTAAGAGTTTTTGAAAACTTTTAGTACTATTCCATTCAAGTACATAGATTTTAATTCCTATTTCTTTATCTTATTCTTTTCTTCTTCTTCTTCTTTTTTTTTTTTGTAAAGATTTTATTTATTTATTTGACAGAGATAGAGACAGCCAGCGAGAGAGGGAACACAAGCAGGGGGAGTGAGAGAGGAAGAAGTAGGCCCATAGCAAAGGAGCCTGATGTGGGGCTCGATCCCACAACGCCGGGATCACGCCCTGAGCCGAAGGCAGATGCTTAACCACTGTGCCACCCAGACGCCCCTATCTTATTCTTTTCTATCCATGTAATTTGAAAAGTAGAATGGCAGCATATATGGATAAGTAAAGGACGACAGAATGGCTTTATTCTGTTGTTGACTCCATCCTGACCTAAAAACATGAGTTAATCTATCATCAAGGGAAAAGAGACTCTAACATATTAGGTATCCAATGGATCAAAAAGAAATTAATGCCTAATCTCTTTTTTTTTCCTAATTTCTTGAAGATAGGGATTCAATAGAGCTCTAGAAACCAATTATTAACTTAAATGTAAATTTTATGTTGTCTTTAAAGACATTTCAAAACCCATGGGAAGATCGAAACCTTAGTGTTCCCTTCCTTCACTCCATACTTACCAAGGAGTATGTATAATCTAGCTTCACCGTGACTCTTCACGTAAGATAAAAAGGCATATGTTGCATCGCAGTTACAGACCATGAACTCTGACTGCTAGAAGAAATACTACCTTCTAATCTGTGTAATCATGGATAGCTCTATTCCAGATACGGTGTTTGAAGAGAAGCTTAATGATTGCATAGCATATGAATGTGCAGTTGGGTTTTGAAGCACAATAATTTTGGGGGAAAAATAACCAAGAGCAGGTAAAAGAAGATGCTAAACTTGAAACAGTGAGTAGCACTAATGATGGGCGAAAATACATTGTGGGCGGCGCTGGGAAGTCATGGTGGAAAGAGTGGTTGGGTCAAAGTATAAGGCTTTTATTGCTAATGTAGACATTGTGCAAAATAGTGAAGATTTGAAATTTTGAACAGATAGATGTTTAAAATATCAATATATCAGCACTGTGTGTGATAGTTTAAAGGAAAGAGAAGATGGGGGCCCAGAAATCCAGTGTCAAACTAGGAGTTTAAGGAAGAACAGCTTAGAAGAGGTATTGCTTTCGAAGAATTTCCATTAAAATTAGTAGCCTGGATTTGGAGGAAATGGTACGAAGAGAAACAGAGCATTCTCTGAGATTTTCAGCATCTGTGAGTGAAGCCCCATTAGCAGAGAGAGAGATGCCCAAAAACAGAAGCTTATGTGGTTACAAAATGATGTTAAGTTCTGGCTATATTTGTTTTGAGGAACCAGCATCAGAACATTCCCCATCTGATGCCCTTGTGGCTGCTGAAAATGTAGGGTAAGATGAAAAACCAGGAAGATTTAGGGCAGCAGAGAAGTAGCTAAAGTGTAGAACCAAAAAAAAAAAAAATATATATATATATATATATATA